>NC_081410.1:571233740-571533740 GCF_030272615.1 Cryptomeria japonica
AGAGAGAGAGAGAGAGAGAGAGAGAGGAGAGAGAGAGAGAGAGAGAGAGAGAGGAGAGAGAGAGAGAGAGAGAGAGAGAGAGAGAGAGAGAGAGAGAGAGATAAATAGACATGGGGACAAAGAGAAGTAGAGGGAAAGATTAAGATAGAGATAGGAAGTAGAGATTGACAAGTACAAAGGAAGAAATAAAGATATACATAGAGGGAGAGGAAGATATAGAGAGAGATTTCGATGGTGAGATGGAGTAATAAAGAGATGTATATGTAAGGAGAAATAGAGAGGGGGGGAGAGACAAAATATAGAAAGTAGAAATAAACACATAGAAAAGGAGAGAATGAGAGATAATTAAAGAGTGGAGAGACAAATTTTGACAGATAGAGTTAGAGAGAGAGAGGGGGGATAAGGAGACAAGGGGAACACATCTAATTAAATGTAATGAATTTTCATTATTATTTGTAATTTCATAAAAAGACATAACAATTGACATCAATTTCAAACTTAAATATAAATAAAACATTAAAATAGACACACACACACATATATAATATCAATATAGTTAAATTACCTTAAATAAATTAAATTTAAAAACTAAGACCATCCTTCAAAGAAATTATTAACAAAATATAATATATTTAAATTGTTAAAACCAACTACAAGTAAAAGCAAACTTAAAAATTTAAAAATAAAATGAGACAAATAAAAAAGATTAAAAATCAATTGTAATTTATGATAACAAAACATTATGACTATATTTAAGAAGAGAACATGTAAATTATTCCCATATTCTAAAATAATTTTTCTTTAAAGTTTTTATAAGATAACAAGGGCATTATTTTTTTTAATATGGATCTAGGCTAGGAACACTCAAAATTTATTGTAAAAGATTTAAACATTTTCCTTTAACTTGGTGCACCCCTAAGATACTATCAATGATAGATTATAATTGCTAGGTGATTCATAGGCATTAGAATAAGTTTGATTGAATTTGAATGATTGTTCTCTTGATTGCAATAAATATTTCCTACTTATGTATTTAGAGGTGATTAATTAGGGCATCATGAGACTTTTGAATTGAATGTAATCATTTTTTTATAAAAAACATAACATCAATTTGAAAAATATTTGTGCAAAGTTAGCTTTGGACCAAACTATAAGATGTTATATGTTGGCTAAATGTCTGGTTTAATTTTTCTTCATTTAATTGCCCTTAGGATTGTGCTTGCAACGACAACTTCACACTTGTAAACACACCCATAGTTAGACAACCAAGTTACATTTTTTCTAATGGTATTAGATTATTTGATTAAGTATCATAATTAGACAAATAAGTAAATCAGGTTAAAAAAAAATTCCCATACATACAAATATAAATAATAAGGCTAAGTATGTAGAGTCCAACTACACATCAAACTATATTTTTTTATAACCATATAAATACATTAAAATATTAATCCAAATTAAATAAAAAAATGCATCAAAGGATGTATTTCTTGCTGTCAAAATATTATAAATATATTAAATATCACATTAATTTCATTATAATGCTTTTTTATAGTTCATTTTAATAATCCTTTCCAATTATTCAATTAAAAAATTCAATTTATATTGAGCTTTTTATCTTTCCTCAAACAATTAATGAAGAAGTTGATCTATTATTATAATATGTTTGTATAATTTGACGTGTCAATGATATAACATTTATATAGTTGAGAGAATACATTATTCAATCATAATCATTGTATTTTTTTTTAATACAATATTTGGAATAGAAAATAAATAAATTATATATATTAAAAAATATAAAAAATCAGTAGACTTTATGTTTATAATCTTCAACCATTATAATCAAGAATTATGAATGAAATTCCTTTATAAATTTTATCTTTCTAACTATAGAAAAAAAGGAAACATAAATTAAAATCTTATGTTAAAAATTAAAAAATTGTAGTTTTGAATTTCTAAATTTTAGTAACTATCTTTAAAATTATGAAATTCTCTTCAAAATTATTTAGAATCTTATATATAATCTTTAAAAAAATAAAAATAAAAATAACTTATACTTTATTATATAAATCATATAATTCAATCTAATGCTCGCTTTCTATTATGGATATCCTCATTTTCTGTTATGGATAATAAAAAAATTATTTCACTTTGAGTTTGAGGAGATATTTAATTGAAATGTTACAAATTGACATAAAAGTAGACTTACCTTTAGAATGTGGGTAAATTCAACTGTACAAATAATTTAAATTATATTTAGAGTGGGAAATGCCAACAAATTATAGATAACTACTTTACTGCCTACTGATTTGTATCAGTGGCTGGATCTATTTATCTGAATAACTTTAAAAATGAAGGGGAAAGCAGAGAATGAAGAATAGTGGGTTGTATTCAATTTTTTGTTCTTTTCAACTAATTGATTGGGCCTTACCCCACAAACTATGGAGGTCACATTCCTTGGGGGGTTTCATCTCAACACTTTAGCCTACTGAAGTATTGTTGAGGATTGGTAAAATTGTTTTAAGATTTAAGTTATATGTTTTTGAATCAAGCTATTGTTTTTTTTAATTAAGTTATATATAGGTATAGATAAAATGTATAGGCATATCTAACATACAAAGGTAGACATTAATCATCTTAGTTAAGGATGAAAAAGATAATACATGGTCAAATAAAAATTTCAAAGAGAAGACATTCATATCCATCAAATATAATAACTTTTACTGTATCACAAATATATGTCATGCAAAATGGATGATAGGAACATGACATAACCCAATAATAAAGTGCACAAGTTAGTCAAGGAATGAGCCCTAACATGTACCATGATGATGAGATATCTTAGGGTGGGAGGATAGAAAAGAGATAGATCATAATGTAATCCTACCCTAATTCGAAATGAATAAGTAAATGTATATCAATTTCTTAAGAAATTTAAATTTAGATGAAAAACAGAGTTATGTTAGAATTGATAAAATTTAATGTTGACTATTCATATATGCTAGAGTTGTACTCTACAACATATCTACTACATATATGAGTACTAAATAAATTATATTGTTGTTATATATTATCTTTTATACAATTTAAACTACTAAATTCATTTTCAAAACAATATTATTATTGTATTTATATTTCATATTTTCTTGTATGAAATATTATATGTACATTAATTATTTATTTTGTTTATATTTCATTAAATTTAATATTGCATATTTCTATATAACATGTAATAATAAATATAGTTTAAATATATTTTTTAATAAACATAATATACTTTTCAATAGTAAATATAAAAAATTCCTAAACATATAATATATTTAATATTTTAATTAGTAATAATGTAAAAAACACAACTAAGTACTTTTATTACTATATCTCCCTCTCTTGCTATCATTCCCTTTTTTTATATCTCTCTACTCTCTCATCTCTCATCTCTCTCCCTCCCTCTCCATATCTATTTTTATCTCTCCATTTTTCTCCCTCACACACACACATACCCCATTTCTCCCTCCCTATCTATATTTGTATCACTATCTCTCTAACTTTCCCCCTCTCCTTCTCTCCCCCTCTCTGTACACCACTCTCTTTATTACTTGTCTATGCCACCTTCTTTCTCTCTTACTCATTACCCTCTCTATCTGTATATTGCTATCTCCACCTTCCCCTCTCTATCTTTGAATCCTTATCTCTACTCTCTTTTATCAACTCTATGTATTTTTATCTATATCTATATCTCTCTCCACCACCCCCACTCTTTTGTATCTTTTTCTATCCATATCTCTCCAAATATATGTATTTCTATCTCTCTATTTTTCACTAATTAACCATCCAAACATATTCGGCATACCCTTTCCATCTTCATAGATATCTATATCTATATATCTTCACCTCTCTATCTCAATTCGTCCATACTTCTTCTTCCATCTAGATCTCTTTATGTCTATCTTATTATCTCTCTATCTATCTAAACGCCTATATTTATCCCTCCCTTCATCTCTCTATATATCACTTTCCATCTCTATCTTTATCTTTCTATCTCTCCCTCTCTATATATGTAAACCTGGCTTAACCGACACACGTGAAGCTTTGATTGCTTTGATGTGTTGAGCCCACTCTAACTTTTAGCTAACATATCCTATTCACAGTGTTCCCGTTTATAGATTTTTGGTTTCCACGATTTCTTTGGCAAACGTCCATACCCTCTCATCAGTTCAGTTCAAAGAATAGTCACCGTTAGCATTTGAATTTAAAAAACTTTCCGCCTAGAAGTTTGAAAGCATTGGATGGCACAAAAGAAGCAGGAACTCCCCTTGTTTGATTGTTGTCATGGAAGATTTTTTCTAGTTGCAAAGATTTGTATCCCTGCTAGGCTCCTTATGCGAGTGGTTTCTGCAACAAACAAAAGACATGGGCATACTCACAATGGAGTTATTGAATGGGAGTTTTGGAACAGGGTATAGGCATTCATCAAAGCATAACAAAAGGGCAATTATTGGCTGATCATACTAAGGGAAATACTTTGGTAGATATGCATCCAAATTGTGGAAGCATAGATAGGGAAAATGAACTATTTGACCAGATGCCTCAAAGAAATGTGGTAGCATGGAACCTATTTAATTGCAGGATATGCACAAAATGTGTTTCTTGTGAAGGATTCATAAAATCTAAAACAAATGCGATTAGTAGTTGTAAACCCAGACTCTGCAACATTTGCCAATATCTTCTCAGGCCAAGCAAAAATGGGAGCTTTACAATGGAGTTTGTGTTGGAAGTTGAAGTCCAACGGACTCCTTCCTTGTTTGCTGCCAAAACTCTTGGCTATTCATATTCTCTTTGCAAGCTCTTTAAGATCTAATTGTAATTCATTTCTGAAGGTAAATTGCTGGAGTTGAATGCAGCTATGTGTGTAAAACCATATTGGTGATTAATAAATTGATTCCCTTGCTTCAAGTGTGGATGTAGGCAATTGCCGAACCACGATAAAATCTATGTGTCTCTTTGTTTGTGTTGTGTGTTGTTAATTCTATTTATCAGTTGTTTTCAATTTGATTTCTTCATCCTAACAATTGGTATTAGAGAAAGGTTAGATCGCTGTTTAGATTTTGGTGTTTGAATTTCTAGAATCATGGAAGAATCAAAGATAGAGAAGTTCTCCGGTCAGAGCTGCGGTTTATGGAAAGTACAGATGGAGTCTTTGCTAATAAAGAAAGACCTTTCACTCATGCTTGAAGAGAAAGAAAAGAAACCAACTGGGATGGTTGATGAAGATTGGGAAAAATTGGACAAGAAGGTGAGAGAGACAATTTTCCTCTAGCTGTCCAATAATGTTCTCTTCAATGTCATGGGTGATGCAACAACAAAAGAAGTATGGGATAGACTCTCAGCCATGTATGAAATGGCATCGACTACAAATAAAGTCTTTATTATGAAGTACTTGTACAAACTAAAAATGAAGGAAGGTTGTCTTAATGCAAACCACATCAATGAATTCAATACATTGATTAGTCAAGAGACTTCGGTGGGGATGACACAAGATGATGAAAGCAAGGCTATTTTATTATTGTGTTCTTTACCAACCAGCTGGGATGGTGTTGTAACAATAGTTAGCACATCTATATCCAGTAAAAATAAGTTAGTTTTTGATGATGTAGCAGCGTGAGGATTTGAGAAGAAAGAATGATGAACCTTCATCCAGTGAAGCCTTAATGGTGGTCAGCACCGATAATAGAGGCAAAAATAATTACGATAGACGTTCCAAATCAGTAAAGAGATTGAAGTCTAGAAACAGAAATGGTGAATGTTGGTTTTGTGGCAAAGCTAGTCATGTGAAAAAGGATTGCAGAAATTTCAAAAGGGCACAAGAGAGGGTGCAGGACAGTGAAGCAAATACATTTTATGATAAAGATGATAGCGTTTTAATCCTTTCAACAACCGACACTACTCCAGATTCATGGGTGCTTGATTTTGATGCCTCCTATCATGCTACCTCATGTCTTGAAGTGTTCATTAACTACCATTAAGGTCATTTTGGAAATTTTTTCTTAGGAGATAACAAATCTTGTGAAATTACAGGCAAAGGGGATTAATTGCTGCCATTAGAAGGTGGTAAAACATTGCTGCTCAAAGATGTTCGCGATGTCCCAAAATTGAAGCAAAATTTGATATCCGTTGGACAACTCTTTGGTCAAGGTCTTAACGTTAATTTTCTCCCAGATACATGGAAAGTAACCCATGGTACCATACTGATTGCAAATGGTAATAAAGTGGGAAGCCTATACATATTTAAGACTCGTGGTGAAGTGGGAGCTGCAACGGTGATTGAGGAAAGCAAAGCAGATCTTTGGCATCAAAGACTTCGGCACATTAGCAAGAAAGGTCTCCATGTTATGCATATAAGAAATCAGCTACTGGGCCTCAAGCTTGTTGACTTAGCCTTTTCTGAACATTGCCTTTATGGCAAACAAAAGAGAGTCAGATTTTTGAAAGGTGGGCGTGACACAAAGTCAACACCGTTGGAGCTTGTATACTCGGATGTTTTTGGACCGATCGAGGTAACCTCCATTGGAGGAGCGAACTATTTTGTAACATTTCTTGATGATTGTACAAGAAAAGTATGGATTTATATGCTTTTTAGGAAATCTGAAGTATTTTCAAAATTTAAAATTTTCAAGGCATTAGTTGAAAATCAGATTGGGCATAGGATTAAATGCTTACAAACTGATAATGGTGGGGAATTTTGTTCACATGAATTTGATGATTTTTGTGCTGATAATGGGATTAGAAGAATCAAGGTTGTTCCTTTCACTCCTCAAGAAAACGATGTAGCCGAAAGGATGAATAGAACAATTCTTGAAAAGGGATGATGTATGTTGTCTAATGCAGGTTTAGGCAAAGAATTTTGGGCAGAAGCGTGTAACACAATAGTGTATTTAATTAACCAAAGTCCATCATCTAAATTGGATTTTGGTATTCTGGAAGAGGAATGGCAAGGGAAGAGGATTTCATATTCTCATCTTCATGTGTTTGGATGTGAAGCCTTCTCGCATATACCCAAGGAAAAGCAAATGAAATTGGATCCAAAGTCACTGAAATTTATCTTTGTGGGGTATGGAGAAGAGCAGTTTGGTTTCAGATTGTGGGATTCAGTTCACAAAAGGATTGTTCGCAGTAGAGATGTAGTCTTTCATGAAACCTCCTTTCCCATACTACAAGATGCAAATAAATCAGAGAGATTATGTCCCTATGTCTCTATTTTAGAATTCGCATACCAGCGCTCTACCTCTAGTCTCCTATTTAGTGGGAGCTCCTATGACATCTACATCAGTTGAATACAATTCTCAGACTGAGAATGAAGATGTGAGTGATGAAAATGTTTGGTAGATTCATGTAATTTTGAAATTGGGGGTCTCCAGAGTAGAGTGAATTCTCCCCAAAATACCACTCATGTTGCAGGAAACTTTGGCTCCGTTTATTCCCAATTGGCTGCGCAACCCACTCGGTGGTCTTCAACTCCACCTCAGCCTGCATGATGTGTTTTATCCTCCCCACACCCACCTCCTCGACAACCTCCCCAATCACGTGCCTCCCCTCACTCATCGCGTGACCTACCAGCGCTGCAGGCTTCCCTCGACCCCCCCACAGCCTCCTCCCCCTCTCTGTAGGCCCTCTCCCACAAGCTTCCTGTAGACCTTTCACCCCACGAGCCCTCCCCACTCTGCTCCCCGCATCCTCATGTCCCCACAGGGCTTGCGCCTCTTATGCAAGCTCCCTCTCGTGAGCTCCCCGCCCACTCTCATGCCACGGTCTCTGCACCGCCCCGTCCCATGCACTCACCTGCTGCTAAGGGGTCTCTGCCACCATCGTGCATCCAAACTGTCGATGGTGATATGGCAGCCCCCTACTGTAGACCCCTGCTCTATCACTCAACGCTGGAAGAGAAAGATGTCTCTATAGACTCTGCTTCCTGTGAATTGCTTGAATCTAATGTGGATAAACATTTACAGACCTTCAATTACCCTACAGATAGGGACATTACTAGACACAAAAAAAAAGATATTATCAGGCAGACTAACAATGGGAGAGATATAAATCTGCATAAACAGGGAATACATAATGATTCTACTACTCCAGCAGAGAGTCAAATGAGGAAATCAACCTAACAGAGGCAATCTCCTGCAAAATTTTTTGATTATGACTTACTGTTTTGTGAAGATGCTGAACCTTCTTTGCTCATCTCTAATCAAATAGAGCCTACAACATACAAAGAGGCTTGTAAAAATGCAGACCATGATAACTGACATGTTGTAATGTGCGAAGAAATGGACACACTAGTGAGAAATTAGACATGAGAATTGGTGCCACTTCCGCCTGACAGAAAGGCATTAAGAAATAAATGGGTATACAAACTAAAAGATGAAGCCGATGGTCACAAAAGATTTCGAGTGAAACTGGTTGTAAAGGGATATGCTCAACATCAAGACCTTGACTTCAAAGAAATTTTCTCGCCAGTAGTTAAATTGAGTACTATCCAAGCAGTATTGGGCTTAATTGTAGCCTGGGATCTTGAACTTGAACAACTAGATGTGAAGACGACATTTCTCCATGGTGATCTTGATGAGGAACTATTTATGCATCAGCCGGAAGGGTTCATCAAAAAGGGGAAGGAACACCTTTATTGTAAATTGAAACACAGTTTGTATGGACTTAAGTAAGCCCCCTGACAATGCTATCTTAAATTTGAAAAGTTCATGATTGATCACAAGTTTACTCGCAGCGAGTCTGATCCTTGTATCTATTACAAGAAGCTTCCTAATGGTGAATTGGTCATTCTTCTCCTTTATGTGGATGATATGCTAGTGGTTGGCACAAGCATGAGGATTGTGAGTGAACTTAAGACTCATTTAGCAAAAGAATTTGTCATGAAAGATTTAGGGGCAGCAAAGAAGATACTAGGAATGACTATTTTTTGGGATAGAAAAAAGAGAGAACTCAAACTATCTTAGCAAGACTACATTAAAAAAGTCTTGGACAGATTTGGTATGGCGGATGCTAAGTCTGTTTGTGTACCTTTAGCCTCTTATTTTCAGTTGTCTTCTCAATTGTGTCCTAAAACACAAGAAGATAAGGAGTTTATGGTTAAAATTCCATACAAATATGCAGTTGGAAGTCTCATGTATGCTATGGTATCTACTTGACCAGATATTGCTCATGTGATGGGTTTGGTGAGCAGATTTATGGCTAATCCGAGAAAATCACATTGGGAGGCGGTTAAGTATATCTTGAGGTATCTCAAAGGTACTTCTGATTTTTGTTTATGGTTTGGAAAGGACAAGGTAGTTTTGCAAGGGTTTACCGATTCTGATTTTGCTAGTGACTTAGACAAAATAAAGTCTACTTCTGGTTATGCTTTCACATTTGTTGCGGCAGTGATTAGTTGGGCTTCAAAATTCCAACATATGGTTGCTCAATCAACTGCGGAGGCTGAATATATAGCTCTTTCTGAAGGAGCAAAAGAGATGGTATGGTTGCAACTCTTGTTCAACAAGTTGGGTTTGAAGCAATTAGATTTTGCTTTGTTTTATGATAACAGCAGTGCAATTTTTATGACTAAATATCAGACATCTCAGTCGTGGTCAAAACATGTTGATGTTCGCAGTCATTATGTTCGCCATATGGTCGAAGAAGGAAAGTTTCACGTAGATAAGATTCATACCGACCTGAATCCAACTGATGTGCTCACTAAAGTGGTTAAGTGGGAAAATTTTGATTTCTACCGAGCTTCTCTAGGCCTTTCTAATAACTGATAGCAAAATTGAGTGGGGGAATCTACTTGTTGCAGCAGTTCATTGGCCTTCAGTGGGAGATTGTTGGAAGTTGAAGTTCAATAGACTCCTTCCTTGTTTCCTGCCAAAACTCTTGGCTATTCATATTCTCTTTGCAAGCTCTTTAAGAGCTGATTGTAATTCATTTCTAAAGGTTAATTGCTGGAGCTGAATGCAGCTATGTGTGTAAAACCAAATTGGTGATTAATAAATTGATTCCCCTGCTTCAAGTGTGGATGTAGGCAATTGTCGAACCACAATATAATTTGTGTGTCTCTTTGTTTGTGTTATGTGTTGTTAATTCTATTTATCTATTGTTTTCAATTCAATTTCTTCATCCTAACAGTTTGGACATCCATCATGGGACAATGGAAAGGAATTTTCTGAAATCCTATAGCTGCAGCTACCCTGGTAGACATGTATTTAAAATGTGTAAGCTTTGATAAGGTACATAAATTGTTTGAAAGAATGGCTTTTAGAATTATTTAACAGAGTGTCATGATTTTAAGATACAGAAAAGGTGGAAGCATATGCACGACACATGAACTATTTGACAAAATGGTTCAAAGAAATATGTCCTCTTGGAACATTCTCATTTTAAGTTGTGGATGTATTCTTAGGTTCATGGTGACCTTAATTGTTTAATTTTTTTATTCAATATTATGAACCTAGGCTTAGTGCCACAAAGAATACCAATCAAAGCATACCATTTAAATATTTTGAGAGGAAGACTAATGACACAAGCAATTTTATCAACAATTGCTTCCATGCTATCAATATTCTTATTCCAAATGCAATACCAATCGAAGCATGGAATTAAAATCCTTTGAGAGGAAGACTACTGACATGAGCAATTTTATCAACAATTGCTTCCATTCTATCATATTCTTATTCCAAATGCAATAGTCTCATGGCCTTGGTAAGTTCCTTGCCACTAATAAGGGTATAGATATTACACACAAACATGGAAAAGATGTCAATGTTGACATCTTGTCAAATAAATCCTTTGATGGGATCCACACCAAGTACTTTTTAAATGACAGCCAAGATACCACCATCTTGGAAGATTTTTTTTTTCTCAATCTAGCTTTATTGATCTCCACAAGATTGACCATCTAGTATAATTCACCACCAAAGTGAATTAGCATATCCATTGTGAGGTTTAAGTACCACAAATAGCCTAGAAATAAGATAAATAGTGAAACAAATTACTATCAAATGGATAAGTAGTGAGAAGCATCTAACAAAAAATAATAAGGTGAAAACCCTCTCGAGTTGTATCACTCCAACATAGAAATTGATTTACACATGACGCCAAGGAATGCTCACAAAATGTGGAATGATTGTATCAACATCAAGATCAAATGTGTTATTAGTCCCACATCTTGCTAAGGCTAGGCTAATCATTGACAACAACATGTGGAAATTGAAGATGTTAAACTACATAATATAACACAAACTTCATTCAAAGTGATTTTTATTCTCTAATTAAGAGAGAATCTTTCTATATAAATAGAATGCTCACCATGAAAAATTAACCTTAATTATTATCATGTTAGTGATGTGTGATTTAAACAATAAGAAGCCATGCAAAAGAGTTTTAACTTCTACTTCATTCTAAGATCAATTCCCTCAATTATCATAGAAGCCAACTTTTCTAGGGTTTTCATGAGGAACCTCCAATTACTTCATCGTATGATTTTCTAATATTAAGCTCAAGATTATTATGATTTTTATTTGTATTAGAAATTGAGTAATCAATTCCATGTCTAGTATTGATAAGTTCATTGATGGATCTTATTTAGATTAAGTGACTTTATTCTTGGGAATTTAGAAAAGGGAACACTTTTTTTAGATTATTCTTCCTTGACTTCAAGAGGATTTAATATATAATGTTATGTAAAAAGAGATATTTTTCAAAATTCTAAAAGATTGAAGGGAAGAATTCTTGGGGATTATTGTAATAAAAATACAATTGAGTTCTTTTAGCACCTTTCTATCTTTGGGCTTCACCACAAGTCACCACAACTTATTTTTCAATGACATAACATTCCTAGAAGAAGGCAACATGAAATCAATTAGACCTTTAGGCTTTATTTGAGCTCACTTACAAGGAATCGAAATTTATCTCTTTAGGTTCCAAAGGTGTGATTAAAATTTCATGATCTTCACTTTTGATAGTGATGGGAATGAACTATAAGAAACCTATTATTTTCTAAAAGTTTGAATCCTCCATACTTTGAAGTAATTCACTAAAAAAGAAGATTTATTCAACCCTAATGAGTTTAAGCTTAGTGAGAGATTCTCCTCTATTATATTTGATAGAAGTGACTTGTTTAGCTTCCTCTTTCCCTAGTTAAGTTGTGAAAATGTTTTATGTTCTTTTCATCTTTAGGTAGCTAAATTTCTCAAGATTTTTTTTTCATTCTACGTATTTAGTCTTTGCCTTACCTCTTTGCTTACCTTCCTTTGATATAAAAGACAAAATATATAGCATCAATACATTTTTAAATTATCAATGTTAACCACAATAAAGTATAAATCCCAATACCACATGTAACATGTCATCAAGCAAAAATAACATACTTATAGATTCAAAGCATTAAATAATGGAGAAACCTACATGCGATACTTCAAAATTATTGTCACGGGCTCAAAAAAACTATATAAATATTAGTTTATGTTCAAGCTATAAATCACTTGCCACATGCATAGAAATAATCCCAACTATAAACAACTATCCACTTGATAGATTCTCTCAAACTAGTTGACTATCTTTTTTCTTGTTAAATTTTTCTCAAATTTAAATATGACAATGAAAAATCATAACTTAAACTATTCCCAATACTATAAAATCCAATTTCAAGTTTCACCATAGAATAATAACTACAACCAACAAACAAACAATTAAACTAAACTAAAAATTTCCACTTTTTCATAGTGATTCAATATTACCACATTGTGTAGCGATTCTCATATATTACTCTTGATAGAGGTAATGAGGCTCATAACATTCAAAGTTAGGATCATCATTATAGTTGTGGGGCTACTTCCCCCTACTTTGATATTTTTTTATCAAAATTTAGTGTAGATTGAGAACTAGGTTTGATCTCTTCAATTGTGACATCTTGAACTATCTTACAACTCTTTCCTATTTTGGGGTTGTAGTTAGTTTTGGCCTTTTGTGTCTCTTATTATGATATTGATAATAATTCCATGGAGACTAATATTTTGGCTTCCTCATATTGTACTTTTTGGTATTCCTCATATGCCTTTGTTTCATTGGACACATTTACTAATGATTTAATTTCTAGTTCAAGAGGAATTTCCTTAAATTTTTCACTAAACCATAAGAGAAAGTCATCTATATGGAAATAAATCAACTAATTTTGGCATGGTAGTTATAATATCATCATTTACTATATAATATTTTATGTTCTGGGAATTTTTATTTAAGGATATATCAGGCTCAACTAATTATTCTCTAACCCATTTCATAATAATTTCGGGGATATTCTATCTATTTTTTTTTTGTAATAATTTTTTTAATTATAATGCCTACAAGATTGGATTAACCTTAATTTCTATCAACTAATTTTAGTTCCCTATATTAGATTCCAGTAGAATTGCAATTGATAAGGGTTCGCAAAAATCTCTTCTTATACATACCCTATCATAAGCCCTAGAATCTCCCTACATAATTATGTTATCTAAGATTTTAAAATTTCAAAATGAGTTGTCAATCCACTCCAAGATTGCATGGTACCACTATTCGTCATGAAGAATTTAAATTCTAACATCCCCATTGTTATCGATTAGGGAACAAGAGTTATATTAACAAAAACTTGATTTAAAATTAAGGACCATCCACTAGATTAAATTTGAGTCCATAACAAACCATGATAAATGAAACGAATAGTAGTAGTCTATGTAGTAGCTTTCTGAATTGAGCACATGCAAGTTGTTGCATATATATTTTAAATTTTTAAATGATGTAAACTAATTAAATGTTATTTTTTAATGTGTTTTGTGTTTTATTTTAATTTTAAGAAAAAATTAATAAGAAATTTTTAAAAACTTGACACTTTTCTTTAATTATTGAAAAATTTAATGTAAAGCGGAAAATCGAACCCTAGGTGTTCTCCCCCACTCCAAGGAGAAAGGGGGTCACTAGGATTGACGGTTTTCACTTAGGAGGGACTTTACATTCAAAAGAGGGGTTGAAACCCACAAGATCCAATCCCACGCAATGCAAGATTGGATTCTAAATGAGTTTCAAGGGTTGAGACATCAAGGATACCCTCTTTTGTAAAGAATGTAGATAGAAGATTGAACTAGGAATGTATGTAGGAGCAAGAAAGATTCGCTTATAAACAGAGATAGGAATATAGGATGAAGCTGCGGACCTGGAACTAGCAGTAAAATATTGAGACGGCGCTGTCCTGCAAATTTGAGCAAAAGTTGACGGGATGATGGCGCCCGGCGTGCACACGGTCCTCCGAAAAATCCGCGAAACGAAGGGGGACCTGTTCGTCTCTGCACAAGGATTCCAGATCTTCAATTTCAGTTGCGTACCTGCAACCTACACACAGAAAAGTGAGGACGATTGGGGGGTTAGGGATTAGGGGTTTGCCGTTAGGTCAAACCCTGGTTTTGGAATTAACCAAGAAATGAGAAATGTTGTAAATGTAAATGATTGTAATGTAAACAAGTACTTGATACCTTGTTGTAAGAATGTTTGTATTCTTACATGCGAAGGTGTAAATGTTGTTGTATGTTGTATGTTGTATGTGATCTCCTCTTCAATGGTTGAATCCTTGTCTTGAATGCAACACTTAGCCTTGAATGGAGACTTAGAATGATCAATTGCTTGAAGGAATGCTTGAATGCTTGAATGCTTGAGTATCGTTTTCGCGTCTTGTACACATATGTCCTTCCTCCTCAAATGGGAGAGGAAATGTAGTTTATATACTTGTCAATTAGGGTTGAAAGACTGATTTTTCCGACCTTGGGCCGACCAGGAAACAATATTTCCCGAATTGCAAACTTAAAGACTCGAAGCCCCAAAAGAGACCGGGCCCAAAATAGGGCCAGGGACCAGGGCACTGGGCGCCATGGTCCTGGGGGACCAAGGCGCTGGGCGCCCTAGTCCTGAAGGACCAGGGCGCTGGGCGCCATGGTCCCACCTCCAAGGACAGTAGGGTGCAAGGAGGATCAGGCCAGGGTGCTGAAAAATGCAGTTTTTGAAGTGATGAACAAGTTTCGGGGTCTCCATTCAGGTTCAGTGTTGCGTTGCCATTGTGAAGACCCAAATGCGGTCGAAATTGCAAGTGTCACAATTTTAGGATGCTACATTTAGCCCCCACTTTAGCGGGAGTATAAGCGTACACCAATACTTCTTGTAAAGTACAAGGAAACAACATTGAAAGACTTTCACCACGTCAAGGAGGCAAGATACACCAAGCCCCCAGTGGACTAAGGATCTTACGACTTTGATTGACAAAGTAAAAGGGAAGATCACGAGGGAGAACCATGACTATCAGTAGTAAGGTTCCCTCACTATGAGTCATGTAAGAAAAAATACCAAAAATTTTCAAGGCAAAGCTAAGTTCGCCAAGAAATTTTCAAGTATCCTGAAGGGATAGACGGGGTGTATGCCCCCCTACGTTAAAGCGATCACACATGCCTCAACGGGGGTGATTGCTTTAAGGTAGTGATACACATAAGAAATGAGAAGGGAAAGGAGCACGTTATCACAAAGATTTAGCCCCCAAGTGTGAGATAAACCCAAGGATAATAGACACAAAACACAAAGCACGAGGTGACTTCGCTTTCCTTGGGGTCAGTATGCTATATGATAAGTCATGTATATCATATGTATGTATGCATAATTGTTCTTCATTCCCCAATTAAGGAAGGTCACCTAGAAGAAGGGAACACATGTGTCTTTTGAGTCAACATGAGAGAGACCAAAAGAGATTGCAATGCTTTGCATCATCCTCAAGTAGACAACACTAAGGACAACAAATAGAAGAATGAGAATAACACATAGAAGCAGTAACAAAAGAAAGAGAGGAGGAGAGAATCTGCTATGCTAATGAAACTAGTCTAGCACGTCATCTACCCCCCGATCTTGCTGATCAATGTTTCGGGAAGGCAGGGAACACGCTAGAGGAGGAACATCCAACACAGCAGATGGAGCTATCACAAGATCCAAACAAGGGCTATGTTCATGTTCCAAGCCACGTTGTTCTTGTCTAGGAGCTAGGATAAGTGCTTTAGAAAATTCGTTAGATAAATGGTTATCAACATCAACAAGTTCATATTCACTATCAGAAGCAAGAGAAGTAAAATTTTCATCATGAATAACATTTTCATCTATATCATCATTAAGATTTATAAAAATAGGATCTTTCACTCGCACAGGATCAAAATCATCATGCATCTTATGTTTAGGAGATTTTGGAGAAGATGGAATAATGCTTGTTGAAGGTGTTTTTGGGGATTGCAAAGTTTGAGAAGCAGCTGCTTGAGCTCTAAGACGACGCTTTCATCAGCGATCACGTGTAGAATGATTTCGTCTAGTCTTAGTAGGAAGTTGAGAAGATTGAGGAGGAGGAATGTTCTCATCCTTATCACTTGGGTGTTTAGGTTGTGGTCTCTTAGGTTGGATAATAGGAGAAGAAGGAGGTCTCTTCTCTCTATAAAAAGAAGGAGGAGGAACTGCTCCGTATAAAGGAGGAATATTTGGTTTAGGAAGGAGACCAAGTCCATCATGACGAGGAGGTATAGGTCTACTTTTAGAAAGTTTATTAGGGATAGACATAGTCACATCCATGGGAATGGGTTGGGAATCTTCTTGAGGAAAGACATTAGTTTTATCTTTCAAAGGAAGAACTTCCTTCTCAAGAATGATAGGAATATCAAGTTTGGGTGTTCTAGGTTCACTTAGAGATAAGATCATATCTGTTTTCCACTTTTGATAACATTTGAAAAGATGATCACTTCGCGGTGGAAGAGATTGGAATTGTTTAGGCCAAAAATAATCAATAGGAACGCTAGAAGTTCTTTCAGCTAGTTTAAAGAGACTATGATTGACAGTAACAACTTCACCATTATGGGGAAATTTCAAACACTTGTGAATAGGAGAAGCAATAGCTTTCATGGAAGACAGCCAAGGATAGCCAAGCTTCACACGAAATTGTTCGGATGAAGGAATAATAGCAAAGTTCACATCAAGGGATTTGTTATGGACCTCAATAGGTAATGTAATAGAACCAATTGCAGGAGAAGAAAATGCATCAAATAATTTCACAATCACATCTGTTTTGTCATAGATCACTTGGTTCAATTGCAAAGTAAAAAGAAATTCTTCAGTAATAACATTAACCATGCAAGAAGGGTCAATAAGCACTCCACGGCAAGGTGCATTCTTGACTTTTGCAACTATATATAAAGGACCATCAGGTGCCCTGATAATTTCACTAGAATCAAATGTGATGGAAGGTTCTTCAGGGTTTTCTTGCTGCTCTACAAAGTTAATCACATTCGGAGTCATAGACACAAGACCATCAGATGAGAAAGAAGAATCATTAGCCTCAATCGCATTAGAGGTATGAGAAGGTAATGGATCAGTAAAAATCTGAAGATTTTGGTTAGGAGGAGCTACAGATGTATTGCCTTTATCATTCACTCCAGAAACAAAGATAGTATTATTATCAATCAAATCTTTAATTTTACCCTTTAAAGCAAAACATTTTTCAGTATCATGCCCAGGTTGACGATGAAATTGACAAAAAGATTTGTTATCAAAATAGGGTGAATTAATCTTTGCAGGATCTATTTGCCTTATAGGAGGAAGAGTAAGCACATTTTGTTCTAATAACTTATTCATAATACTATGCAATGATTCATTCAAAGGAGTAAACTTTCTTTCTTTCTTGAAAAACTTAGAAATAGGAGGCACACCTGATGCTGCATTCACATTGTTGTTGATGATGTTTTCATTGAATTTAACGGACTCTCTGTTCAGTTTAAACTTCCCAAATGGTTGTTGACTACTATCACCCTTATCACTCGGAGCCATAGGATGTGATTGTTCCATTTGACTCACAGTCAGTTGATAATTGTGAAGAGTTACACACAACTATTGGAAACAAGTAAACTCAAAAAACAGAAGTTTATCTCGAATATCTTTTTGTAAATTAGAAATAAAGATTCTTTGAATATCATTGTCAGGCACTGGAAAAGAAATTTGAGCATACAAATGCTTATATCTACCAATGAAATCAGTCACTTTTTCTTTTACACCTTGTTTACAATGCATTAAATCAATCAAAGTAACTTTAGGACTTATATTGTTTTGAAATTGTTGAATAAAAGCATTTGCAAGTTGTTCGAAAGAAGTAATAGAATAGGAAGGCAATGAGCAATACCATTATAGAGCCTTGTCTCTTAATGTTCTAGTAAACAATTTTGCAAGCAACCTTTGGTCATAAGCAAAATCAGTACATATTGTTTGAAAAGTCTTAACATGTGTTAGAGGATCACCCTTACCATTGTAAAGCTCCAAATGCAGAATTTCAACATGTTTAGGGGGAATAGCTCGAACAATGTCAAGAGAAAGTGGGCTCGCAACATCAAATGTGGGCATACTAAACTTAGATTGATTCATAGAGGCAATTTGTTGCTGTAAAGAAGAGACAGTTTGTGCAAGATTGTTAATGATCGCTTCAGTCGAAGAGTTAGATTGTGATGGAGGTGTTATGTTATTGAAAGAAGGTAGAGAGTAAGGTGGCGGGACACTATGATAGTTAGTCATAGGAGATGATTGGAAAGGAGGAGCACTACAAGGAGGAATGGAATGATTAAATGAATTGCCCCCTTGCGCCAGGTTCATTTGCGGAGATGTAATAGGAACACTCATTGAAGGAATGAATGAAGAATTTTGATTGAATGAAGGAAGAGGGTTTATTGAAGAGGAAGGATTGCCCCCATGACTAGTGATCATAGGGGGAATGTCTTGTATAGAAGTGGTCATTATGTTTGATGTAAAAGTAGGTATACTAGCAATAGAAGTTGTCAAAGGGATAGAATGATTGACTTGAGTAGGAGGTTGTGTATAACCCAAAGTTTCAACACAACTCTTTATAGGCATCACATTCGAATCCACAATGTGTGCAATACCATGCAAAATATCAATTCCATTTTTATCACTTTGAAGCATACGTTTTAGACCCTCAATTAAAGGAAGAGCTTGACTATCAGGGTATTCTTGAGACATCCATTGTCGAAAATCATCAAATTGGTTATCCAATTTCAAAAGTTGTTCTTCAGAAACCTCATGGAGAGCTTCTTCATCATTAAGAGGATTAGAGGAATTACCCATGTCCTCATTAAAAAGGCCATTCAAATTAGGTTCCATCTCCTCAGTAATTAAACCTTGGAAAGACTTAATTCTAAGGCTTCGTCTAACGGGAATAGTGTAAGTAGGGCTTATTGTTGTAAAACTCATGCACTAGGGAGAGAGAGAAAATTTTGAATTTTAGAGGTAGCAAATTTCAGTAAAATCAGCCAATCTCCTAGATTTAAGCTGTTAAATACAATCAGGACAATCTCCTGAAATTTCGGAAAAAATGTCCGGGACCGTGGCGAACGGAGTGCACACGGTCCTCGTAACTTTTTTCGAAATTTGCAGGGATGAAAGTTATGATGATTTTAAAGCTAACCTGAAAAAATTGAGTGATTTTACGATCTGTAGATAGGCCAAATTAAAGTTGCAATCTCAAAATTGAACCCTACCAAGATTGTCAAAAAATGCAAAATTTTGAATTTTGAAAAAGAGAGGGAAACTAAAATTTTGAATTTTATGATTTTATAGGGAATACTAAGAGCAATGCAAGCTTTGAAAATTAAAAATTGACTCAATTTCACACAAAATTCAATTTTGAAAGTGGAAATCAAGGTTGTTGTAATTAAACATTTAATTTCAAAACTCACAAATTGCAAGAATTTGAATAAAGCACTGAAATTTCGAATGAATGCCAACACACTTTTCAGATTTAGGATAGTAAGAACACAATTTTGCCACAAAATTTCAATTTCAACAATTTTTGAATGATTAGGAGCCTTAATCCAAGCAATCACTAGACCAACTTTGACTTTAATTTTGAAAGTGTTGTAATTGATAAAATCAGCCAAAATTCTGGATTTTAGCAGAAAAATACAGTAAGATCTAACTCCCGAAATTTTGGAAAAAATGTCGGGGACGATGGCGCTCGGGGTGCACACGGTCCTCGCAACTTTTTTCCAAATTTTCAGGGATGAAAGATATTATCATTTTGTTGCGAAATCCAAAGTTACAGCCGATTTGGAGATGTTTTGATCAGTGAAATTATCAGTCAAAGGTTGAATCAAGAAGGTTTTAAAAATTAGGGCTTTGACACTTAACCACTTAATTTTCAAAATTAAAGCACAAATATGAATTGACAATTTGTAATAGAAGGGTAGATCTGAAACAAGCATTAACCATTAAACATTTCGCAAGCTCAATTACTAAAAAGAAAATTGAGGGTTTTCATGCAATTAACCTCTAAAATTTGCAAAAGATCAAACATGGAAATGTAATCAAGGCATTCAATTTTCAGATCTAACCATGAATAATCAGAAAGGATGTTCACGTCAGGTTCACCAAAATGTAAAGCGGAAAATCGAACCCTAGGTGTTCTCCCCCACTCCAAGGAGAAAGGGGGTCACTAGGATTTACGGTTTTCACTTAGGAGGGACTTTACATTCAAAAGAGGGGTTGAAGCCCACAAGATCCAATCCCACACAATGCAAGATTGGATTCTAAATGGGTTTCAAGGGTTGAGACATCAAGGATACCCTCTTTTGTAAAGAATGTAGATAGAAGATTGAACTAGGAATGTATGTAGGAGCAAGAAAGATTCGCTTATAAATAGAGATAGGAATATAGGATGAAGCTGCGGACCTGGAATTAGCATTAAAATATCGAGACGGCACTGTCCTGCAAATTTGAGCAAAAGTTGACGGGACGATGGCGCCCGGCGTGCACACGGTCCTCCGAAAAATCCGCGAAACGAAGGGGGATCTGTTCATCTCTGCACAAGGATTCCAGATCTTCAATTTCAGCTGCGTACCTGCAACCTACACACAGAAAAGCGAGGACGATTGGGGGGTTAGGGATTAGGGGTTTGCCCTTAGGTCAAACCCCAGTTTTGGAATTAACCAAGAAATGAGAAATGTTGTAAATGTAAATGATTGTAATGTAAACAAGTACTTGATACCTTGTTGTAAGAATGTTTGTATTCTTACATGCGAAGGTGTAAATGTTGTTGTATGTTGTATGTTGTATGTGATCTCCTCTTCAATGGTTGAATCCTTGTCTTGAATGCAACACTTAGCCTTGAATGGAGACTTAGAATGATCAATTGCTTGAAGGAATGCTTGAATGCTTGAATGCTTGAATGCTTGAGTATCGTTTCCGCATCTTGTACACATATGTCCTTCCTCGTCAAATGGGAGAGGAAATGTAGTTTATATACTTGTCAATTAGGGTTGAAAGACTGATTTTTCTGACCTTGGGCCGACCAGGAAACAATATTTCTTGAATTGCAAACTTAAAGACCCGAAGCCCCAAAAGAGACCGGGCCCAAAATAGGGCTAGGGACCAGGGCGCTGGGCACCATGGTCTTGGGGGACCAAGGCACTGGGCGACCTAGTCCTGAAGGACCAGGGCGCTGGGCGCCATGGTCCCACCTCCAGGGACAGCAGGGTGCAAGGAGGATAAGGCCAGGGTGCTGAAAAATGCAGTTTTTGATGTGATGAACAAGTTTCGGGGTCTCCATTCAGGTTCAGTGTTGCGTCGCCATCGTGAAGACCCAAATGCGGTCGAAATTGCAAGTGTCGCAATTTTAGGATGCTACATTTAAAAAATTATATTTAAAAAAATATTCTCTCCTCTATGGGAATCACATTTTTTAATTTATTTTAAAAATAGTATCTTTTTAGATAAAATATGAGAGATCATCAATAAAAAAATCTATTAATAAAAGTGAAAATAGGAATATACAATTAAATGAAGTGGCTAAATAACTAAGTTTGAGAGAGATAGCCAATTGTGGAAGAAGTTGAAGCATTGGTGTCGGCATTGTGTTGGCATTGTGTTGTCATTAATGTCAACCGGTATGGGATGACCACTGGTAGATGAGATGTATGTGCAACACTGATATGAAGGAGTACATTATGTGATAGCTTGGATATCACCTTGTGTTGCTAAACACTGGTAAAGGTAAAGAAGATGATCATAGAACTCATCAGTACACAAGTTAGCACCAGAGATGGAGAAGTGTTTTGAGTGGTTTCTTGTGATGAAGAGGAAGAATGTTATCTAAATCACTTCAACACTGAAAGAGCAGAATGAACCGGTATGCTGTAAGGTTATAGAACAGTAGGACTCCCATTGGGTGAAGAAGTAGTTATCATGATAAGCTATGATTGATTATGAATGTGCTCACATCAGATCACATGAAGAGCATTGCAGGATGCAGAAGACAAGGTGTTACTCCATCAAGTAAGTGGAGCTTATCTCCTATTATGCTTTGAGTGCATCCTAGTTTGGAGAGATAAGAATGAAGAGGTATGTGGAGATGCCAGTATAGAGGAAGTATGAAGTGTTTGTCACCTTCACAAACTAGTTGTGATATGACCAAAGCTAATCAGGGAAAAGGCAAGGCTGAGTAGATGCAAATAGAGGAATTTGACTTGACTCAAAGAAGATGAAATCTTGAGAGAGATTGATGACATGGTGTCATCAGGAGTGGTAACTGGTATATGAGTCCATCTATTGTATAAGAAAGGTGAAGTAGTAGAAGATATCTTGGACTTATCTATCTGGAGACCTGTTTGAGAGTTCCATCAACAGTTCAAGATGAGAGCAGATATGACAAGGTAACCGGTAAAGAGGTTGAGACTGAAAGGGTTAGCAAACCGGCTGAAGTAAGGAACTAGTAGGGTGGTTGTTTGGTGATCCTACTTGGACCGACTTGAAGTGCCTAGCTGGTAGATAGTCGACATCGAGTCAACATGGCAAACCCGCGGTTGGATAAAGATAGAATGTACAACAATAGGGTTGTTGTAGGGTTGGTTAGCTTTAATGAAAAGTCACTCAAATCATGGGACATGTTGCAGAGGGATTGCAAGGGTTTGAGGCTTGAGGTCTGGAAGATAACTATGAGCCAGCTAAGAGATATTGTGAAGATAGAGATGATGAAGGAAACAACCCGACAGATCTTTCATGACTAATCGAAGCATTTGATGTGAAGGTTAAAAAGAAAATTAGTAGGAATGAAGGGCGTGATCAAGGAGATGTGACTATGGCAAAGATGTGCATTCAAATGTGAGAAAGATCAGATCATGCAAGATTTGATTCGATTTGGTTTGCCTCGAGGATGGTGAGGAAACCCTAACCACCTGGATTTTGAATTGGCATTTGGCAGGAAATCTAGGCTATAAGTAAAAAGGCCTAAGAGATTGTTTGTTGTTGTTGAAGAGGTGAATATTGTGTTTTTGCAAAGTGGAAGACTTCTGCAAGTAAGAACAAGATCAACCGAGTGCCTAATGAGCATCTAAGAAGAGAGTGAGAGTGAACCTAGTTGAAGCCTTCAATTGGTTGGAGAGAAGAACCGGTAGTTCTTACACGAGAAGAGTGTGATACCGATGATGTGTTGAAGGTGAGTTGTAGATCTAGCAAAGAAGAAGTAGGTGCAGAGTAGGAAGAAGAGTGAGTCGGTAAAGGAGAGAAGATACTTTACCGACAAAGTAAGGTATTTGATAAGGTTGCAAGATTCACCTGTAACATGATAAAAACTTATGTATTTTAAGTTTGCATTGTGAACACTAAGTTGTAGCTTGGTGCAAGGGTTGATGCTCCTTTGGTTTGTAGCCCATAAAACTAATAGGGGTTGTAGCTCCTTGGGTTGGTTCTCTAAAGTTAGGGGTTGTAGCTCCTTGGGTTGGTTCCCTAAAGTCAGGTGTTGGTGCCTTAAACTTTGTAACTGTGTTTTACTGTGAGGTTGGATTGGAGCAGTAGTCTCCAGCAACATTGCTCACCGAGGTGTTTCCCATCTTGGGTTTTCCTCATATATACTGGTATTATGTGATGTCTCCTTGTGTGTGTGTGTATTTGAGTTAGTCTCATTACTAACCGGTAAGTCTTCTTTGTGCTTGATTCACAAACCGGTGTCACCCACAAAGGAAAGCCAAAAGGAAAAGTTTTGAGAACCACTGATTCACCCCTTCCCCCTCTTAGTGGTGCATTGTGTCTAACAATTGGTAGTTAGTTGAGGAGACAATAATTTCAAAATGGAAATGGAGGAAGGAGAAATAGTAGGGGTTTCAAGAAGGATCATGCCAAAATAGAAATCTAAGTGCCATGAAACCCTCTAAGACCCTAGTTGACAAAGAGTCCCTAGGCTAGTGACTATGAGAGTGTAGGGCATGCATGATATCTAGTACAAAATTGCTAGCCATATTAGTCTGCATAATAGTAAAAATATAAGAAGTTGTAAGAAAATTATTTAGCATTTCATGAGGGAATAAATCCCAAGTTGAGGTTCATCCATTATATCATCATAGGCAATGACTATAAATAAATAATGCTAGTGGAAAATCCTAAATTTTTCCATAAGCAATTGTATTTGAGAAGTCTATATCTTATACCAAATCTATATAAATTTAGAAAGAAAGTTCGATTAAATGCATAAGTATTAAAATATCTCAGTTCCATCTTGAATATCATCATCTAAAATAACTTTGAAGGCCCTTTGTAATAGGGGCTAGTCCATACAAAAAATAGAACAATGCATGTGAGAAGTGGGAGTATACAAAAGGCATGTGAACTATTGGTTCTATTTTTTATTTAATTGTGAAATATTCAAGCAACAATAGTAAAGAGATTAGTTTTTGGTTGATATTTTTCTTGCTACCATTCACAAGTTGAGTTGATGAAAGGCATGGAAGTTTTGATAAGACATGCAAACTATTCTATACCGCACCTTAATAAGTATAGTTTCATGAAATGCAATGGTCATGTACACATGTAATAAACCTACTATTAAAATAAACAACATTTTTATTCATCCCTTTCCTAATAATAGTCAACTCATGGATTGCATATTTAGGGTCAATCTTTTCTCCAAATTATAATCTTAAAAAATTATAAAGTTGTCCTACGAGTTTATGTTATTGTTTGGAAGGTTTCTATATTATTTCTTAATAGTATTCTAGTGACTACACAAAGATTTTCATCATGATATTTGCATTTTATATTTCATACTCATCAAATGCATTGATCTAGAACATCTTAAGTGATTGTCACTTGTGAAAATGTTATGGCCTTATAATTCTAGCTATTTTCTATCAGATTAGAATAATTAGGGATGCTATAGAATTCTAGCTATTCTCTATATATCCATTCCTAAAGACTATCTTATTGGAAATAACCTCTGAGGTTGTATCCTAGGAGGCATTCTTAGATTTTCCTAATTATTTTTTCATTGCTAATATTACTAATTTGGAACATTTTGGTTATATTGTAATTTTTGTTCTTGTTGATCTAGAATGTTTAGTGATATGGTTTGGTTCCTATTTACTTGTTGAGCGATATTCTGATTTTGGTTGATTTGTAAGTCCTATTGAAGAAGTTGAGCTTATCACTGCATTTCACATTGTATTTATCTATGTCATACAATTATGTCTAGATGTTGAGAAAACCTTATTTTCATATGTTCTATTTCTAATTCTATAGTA
Source organism: Cryptomeria japonica (assembly GCF_030272615.1). Taxonomy (NCBI): domain Eukaryota; kingdom Viridiplantae; phylum Streptophyta; class Pinopsida; order Cupressales; family Cupressaceae; genus Cryptomeria; species Cryptomeria japonica. The sequence continues at coordinate 571,259,396 of NC_081410.1, forward strand.
GCTTTGACTACATGGAAGGAAAGTTCCTATTCTTTTTTATCTTCAATTCTTTAAGAGGTGGTGTGAGGAGTGTCCCTTTAGTCTCTCACACGTGGGTGGGGGAAAATTGATTTTTCACTTCATTTGATGTTAGTTGTCTCACCATACATCCATTAACACATCATACACTATTGATCCCTTTTCAAATTGTCTTAAAAATAGAAATTTAGTTTGCAAAAGTATTCATGTAAGCTCTTATTTCTTCAAAATGTTACATCACTTCTAACTACTTTTCTAAGTGACCAATTAAGGGAAATATGTTTTTCATTATATTTATCATCTTTTTATATTATTTTTAATTATCTTCTTCATGAATCTCTCTAAGCTTGAAATTATAACTTTGTATCTAACCATGCCAATGCTCCAGTCAACTCTTGCCAAAAATCCACCCCAAGTTACTTCTTAGTTCACATTACCCTTTACAAGAAATTTACTTACATGCCACTTGAAAATTTCTTGAAGTTTGGTGCTTCCATTTGTTCACCTTTCTCACAAGTCAAAGTTGCAATAAAGAAGTTACTCTTAAATCTTGTAGGTTGGTGCTCAATTTGATAGATTTCCTTTTAAAAAAACTTCATATAATGCCAATTAGTGTTGATTGCTTCACCTTTAGTGCTTTGTTAACAACACTATTTTGATACCATAGTACTAGAGGATATTTTATCCTTTCTCTCAAATGCATTTATTCCAATCTAATGCAACCTGTACCTAACACACTTGTTGGAGGATGTTCACACATGCATATCTTCTACCTAACATTATAGTACTAAAAGACACCTACACACTCCCTTTTTTGGTGAAGCAACTCTCTTATGGGTCACCTATGGTGTCATATGCTCATAAGATTTCTTTATGAGACTTCTATGGATCATTGATATTGCAATTTGCATGATATTTCTATTGTGGGGTTATTGTTTTGTCTTGTAATAACTCAAGCTCTAATACTATTTAATGTAGTCATACCTAATATGTCTATTCAAAAATTATTCAGCCACACAATCCTAACAAATAGACAAACACACACAAAGAAATATTAAGTATACATCAAATGCACAAAAAAATAATATCTTCCATTCTATTCATAATATATATATCAAACCACTAAACATCATTACAATAACATCTTTATGTGTAAATGTTGAGAACTATTGTTTATTGTAATATTGAAACGAATGGACAAATCAATTACAAGCTCTGTTAGTTGTACAACTAAACGATGGGATTGAAAAATGATGCTGCTTCATTCCAATACATTTTTTAAGAACTTGTACAATATCATACACCATAAATTTGAGCTACTTTTGTGTTTCTTATGACTTAAATACAAAAGCAAATGTTATGAGGAAACACGTTTAAGATAACTTTTAATAAGATGAACCACTTCTTTCATTCCTCAGAAATTGTAAGATTCCATTCCTCGAAAATGATAAGATTCCAATGGCTGTCATAAGTGCTTGGTATGAATCTCATAAAAGGATTTATTTTACAAGGTGTCAACATTGACATCTCTTCCATGTTTGTGTGTAATATAATACTCTTATTAGTGGCAAGATATTTACAAAGACCATAAGACAATATTATATTTGAAATAAGAGTATGATAGCATGGAAACAATTGTTGACAACATTGCTAGTGTCAGTACTCTTCTTCTCAAAGATTTGAATGCCATAGGTCTGCTTTGATTATATTCTTTGTGCCACTAAGCATAGATTCATGATATTGACTAAAAAATTTAAATATTTAAGGTTTGGACAAAAATAAATAAAAAAATGTCACATCATGAACCTAAAAAGACATAATCAGCCTGCAATCAGGGTATTCCATGAGGACATATTTATTTGAGCCATTTTGTCAAACAGTTCACGTGCCTTGTCTATGCTTCGACCTTTTACGTATCTTGAATCCTGACACTGTTAAATAATTCTTCAAGCCTTTCTGTCAAACAGTTCACGTAACTTGTTGAAGATTACACATTTTGCATACATGTCTACCAGGGTAGCTGCAGCTACAGCATCGCGTAAAATTCCTTTCCAGTGTCCCATGGTAGATGTCCATACTCCATTGTAAAGCTCCCATATTCACTCGGCCTGGGAAGATACTGGCAAAGGTTGCAGAGTCTGGGTTTACAACTACCAATCGCATTTGTTTGAGATTTTCTGAATCCTTTACAAGAAACGCATTTTGTGCATATCCTGCAATCAAATAGGTTCCATGCTACCACATTTCTTTGAGGCATCTGGTCAAACAGTTCGTGTGACCTATCTATGCTTCCACAATTTGGATGCATATCTACCAAAGGATTTCCCATTGTAAGATCAACCAGTAATTGCCCTTTGTTATGCTTTGATCGATGCCTATACCCTGTTCCAAAACTCCCATTTATTAACTCCATCGTGAGCATGCCCTTGTCTTTTTCCTATTGCAGAAACCACTCGCATAAGCAATCTAGCAGGGATAATTAAAATCTTTGCAACTAAGAAAAATCTTCCATGACAACAACGAAACAAGGGGAGTGCTCGCTTCTTTTGTGCCATCCAACGTTTTCAAACTTTTAGGCGGGAAGTTTTTTTAATTCAAATGTTAACGGTGACTGTTCTTTGAACCGAACGGACGTGAGGGTATGGACTTTCACCAAAGAAACGGTCGAAACCAAAAATCCATAAACGGGAACGGGATATGTCAGCTAAAAGTTAGAGTGGGCCCGACACACCGAAGCAGTCAAAGCTTCGAGTGTCCGTGAAGCCATCTCCATTTCTATCTTTCTCTCGATTTCTATCCTTTTACTCCTCTCTTTCACTCATTCTTTCCCTTTCTATCTCCCCTTCTTTCTATTCTCTCTCCCTCTCTCTTTCTTTCTTTCCTTCTTGTAAACGTAACATTCAAGTTAGTTGGCAATGAAGTCTGATTATCTTCCTAATTTAGAGATTTAATTTAAATCATGTTTGGATCCCTCTAAGTGGATACATAGCTGATTTGAAGCTATCACTTCTCCATTGAGAGCATTGTTACACAAACAAAATTGTTTTCTAGAAGACCTATCAATTGATCTCATGTATTACAACCAACATTCAGAAACGTATATTATTATCACTATTAAATTTGATTCTCACATTCTTTCATTTGTAAGCTCTAATATATTATTTTACATATATTATACTATCAACATAATCATTACACCTCCTCTAATTGCGTTCATATATTCCAGAGTTTTATGACAAAATGAATTAATGGTCTGTATTCGGTGCAAGGCAACAACAGCCCAAATTTTTGATAAATTATATATTTCTATGTGTCTTTGAAACGTTACAAAATTCAGCCATAGTTTTGACATCATGTTTTCTCTAAATTCTTATATTTGTAAAGGTTGCTGCTGCATCAACTTTTCTATTGATTGATTACTTTCAAAACAATGTTGCTGTTATTGCTTCTGTAATTTTTAGTTTTCTAATTATTTATTTATTTCCCTAACAGTTTCTAATCTTCAAAGTCAATAATCTAATATTTAGTAGATAGCACAAGTGGACAAAAATGTACCACTTATAGGTAAGCAGTAAAATTTTGTTTAATTTGATTAATTCTGCAAGTTGGGATGACCGAAACAAAGGCGGATCTGAGAAAAATCTCGTCCGTATTTTCCTTGATGGCGGTTTTGTGTATGCTACCATTAACGTGTGCTTCACCTGGTCCGATGAGGTACATCGCAGTTAGGGATTTATAAATTGAATGATGTCTCAGAAAAATGGAAAACAGGAAATCGATGAGACATGATGTTTCCGATGGGTTTCCACAAAGAATAGCCTTGATTGGGGATGACTGTTAGATGAATATGCAATGCACATTCAATCCATCATCAAAATTAAATACGTGGCAGCAAAATATCAATTGTACGTTATACACACAGAAAAATCAACTTTATTTCTGAAGAGGGCTTTCCCTTCCAGGGCTAGAAAACAAAAATTCACAGCACACCGACATTTGTATTTGGGCTTGGCAGTTGGCACTCGCGAAGGTTACCAAATTCATTTACAACGCCTTTTTTCTTTTTTTGTTAATCATTTCGAAGCCTTGTCAAACAAGCAGCGTTCAGAATTAGTAGTGTATGATGGACAATCATGCATAGGCTCAATAATTTCAATCGATATGCCATAAACGTAAAGCGTGCAAGTTTTAAATTTGACCAGAAATGTTAGGTGGGATCCTCATTCACATGGGTGATGTCATTTTTGTTGTTGTCTAGTGGTATAGAAGTCGACTCACGAGGAGTCTCTCTATCATTCACCCACGCACTATTAAATCTCTTTACAGGTGTATTCATCCCTCTCCTTGATGTTAATCGTATGTTTTACATCATCGATTTTTCAATTAATGTTATAATTGATTATCCTGTAAAAAAAACTATTTTGGAACCAGAATAAACGCTACATGGATGTCATTTTGTTTCTTATGCAATCGTCTCATTTAAATGGATTGTCATGTCCAGTAATTCGGACTTGAGCATAGTCAAGGGATCGACAGAAAAAGTAAGAAGTAGCACAATATTGTCATGAGGCAGGCTGTCATAAGTTGAAAGGGATGGATCGGCTTTGCATCATTTGGACAACTGCTGAGCCACACAGTATATCACGTCTTCTTTCCTTCCCCAAAAAGAAAGAAATGGAAGCTCGCCGTGTCTAACACGCCATCTCTTTGGCGAATTTCAACATGCTATCTTTATCCGTCAATTTCACATGCCCGTCAATTTGTTTTTTTCCTTTCTAAGGGCTGTCATTTCTTTCATAATGCTTTTCTTCCATTAAAAATCTGTTATCCAGGTTAGTGGCAATCGTAATAGTAAGAGGGGGGAGAAAAGGTGCATGCGAGAGTCCCATAACGACACTATGAAAGGAGCAAAACACATAAAAAGAAAAAGAGTATGAAAAGTCAAACCCTGTTTATTTTGTTAGAAGAAGTTAATTTCTTCTATTCACCGCCAGTCTATTCGATAAATCTTTCTCATGCAGATTCATGCAGATTCATCCCTTCATGCAGTCGAATAAAACTAAGTTTAGTAATTTCTTTATCATGCAAACAATCAGTTTGAGTTCGGTGATAATAAATGATTTGTTGTTTGTTTTCATGCAGCTGAGACTTCTAACCTCCATGCATGCACAGTTTCTACCGTCAATCGGTGGATTAATCTTTCCTTGGCTAAGTAATAGTTAGATATTTTAGAAGGATCATGAATCTTCTATAATTAAAAGAGGAGTTGTAATGCGTTTTAGAATGAATCAATAATAAAATTAGTTTTGAATGTTGTAGCATACATTGTCTTTACTTTTTCTCTTCTTTCATATTGGTATCAGAGCTAAGGCTAAAAATATTTTGCAGATCTAAGTCATTTTTTGGTGCAGAATTTTTATGAGAGAGAAAGGAGATTGCTGTAGCAAGTCATGGCAACAAATAATACTCAAATTTAGCCTCAAATTCCAATCTTCAATGGTAAGAATTATGAGTTTTGGGCAATTAAAATGAAGACTTTGTTTTGCTCACAAGATATTTGGGATTTGGTAGAGAAAGGTTTTGCAAAACCATAGGACGATGCAATTTATTACAACAAACAGAAAAGATCAACTTAAAGATAATAGAAAAAAGGATGCAAAAGCCCTATTTTTAATTCAACAAGCAATGTATGAGTCAATCTTTCCTAAGGTTTTGACAACAACAAGATCCAAGAAAGCATGGGAGACTCTTGAGACAACCTATCAAAGTAATACAAAGGTGAAAGTGGCTAAATTACAATCTCTTAGGAGAAATTTTGAAAATTTGCAAATGAAAGAATCTGAGTCTATAAACCAATTTATGAATCAAGAATTGAATATTGTGAATCAAATTAGATCTAATGGAGAAGAATTAAAAGATCGAAAGGTGATTGAAATTTTTTTCATGAGTTTGCCTAGTAAATTTGACTCTATATGTCATGCCCAAAATTTAGGGCAAAAACGGAATGATTTTTTAATTTTTTTTAATACTAATTAATTAACAAGTTCGCTAACACAACATGCACTAATGTATTTGCAATATCTATATTCCAGCTAATTCTGATACAAACCAAGTATCGAAATTAATTAAATTTTATTTGTGGAAAACTAAATGATTTAATTTTATTTTCACACGATACCTAGTCAATAGATTAATTAAATCAAACTCATTAAAAATAGAAGATGAAGATAAATTTAATCTCCAATAAGACTATATAGTCTAAAATCCATTTTTAAATCAATAATTATAATAATCGTTTAAAGTGTCATTTAATTTAGATAATTTAATTTACACGGGCAAAATTAATTACGGGTAGCTATTAACCGACTTTAAAAAGCTAATTAAAAAGTATTTTTCTAGCATCCATTCTAACCTCAAATGAAAGGTGCTTAAATTATTCCCTTTTAGATCCCAACTTAAAACTAAATACTCTAATTAAATTAACTAAGACAAAATTAGGTATCTACCACACTAAATAAATTTTTAAATATAAGTTTAGGCTTTATTCAATAAATTTTTCCCAACTTCTTATTGAATATCACATATGGGTATTTAAACACTTGTATCTACATATAAAGACTTACCCATATATATATATTAGCCTTTTAAAAGGTTTTCCAACTTAATAGCAAATAAGCCCTTCAAACCCTAATTAGGGATTTTTTAAAATTATGAAATGGCCCTAAGTTACTCTTTTATTTGATTTATTTATTATCCTAGCCCTACCCGGGCTAGGGTTTAATATATATATTTTTTATTAGCATTTTAATGCAGGGCCGAAACCCATCGACGGCGGCCATGGAAATTTTCGTAGGGTTTAAGGGAGCGACGAGGGTGACGAGGTGTCAAGGGCGCCACTGTGTGTCCACCAGTGGCGGCGCGGCACCACTGTGTGTCCACATAGTGGGAGCCGTTGCGGCCCACACCACTGTGTGTCCACATAGTGGCAGTCACGGCTGACACTATGTGTCCACACAGTGGGAGTCGTAGCGGCCCACACTGTGTGTTCACACAGTGGAAGCCGCGAGGCTAACCACTGTGTGTACATACAGTGGGGTCCGCGGCCATACAAGAAACCCCCCTTTTTTTAAGTTAAAAATATTTTTATTTTTATATATATATATATTTTTAAAAATAGATATGTTTATATATATATATATATATACATCTTTTTTTTTTTATATATATCTAGATATATTTATATTTATTTATATATATATATATATATATAAATAAATAAATACAACACATTTTATTTTATATTTTTTTTTGAAAAAAAAAACTTAGTTAAAATGAAATACATGTAAACTGCCTTAAAAGTATATTTGTATGAACTTATAAATTACATGCGGCATCCATTTAAAATAAATAGGCTCTAGTATTTTAATTTAAATGAAGAGGATATAGATGGAAAAATGATTTTTTTCAAAACTTCATTCTACTATATTGTTTTTACAGAAAACAGAAATAATTAGTTTAATTTTTTTTTGTTATAAAATATGCATGCAAATCTAACTTATGCCTTTTCTATTTAATTTTCATTTTGAATGCCTAAGAATAAAATAATTTTCCTACTAATCTATTCATCATAGCACATCGAATAAACTTTATTTCTAAACTTAGGGAATCCTAATTTAGGAATACATTATTCTGTTCTGCAAAAATACATTTACTGATTTTGCAATATTTACTGTATTAAATAGATATTTTTATTTAAAATCTAATAACAACTACAACTCAACTTTCTACAATTAAAATGAATACAGTTTCACAGCTAAAGAAAAACATAGAATTAAATAAAACTGATTTCTTTCATATTACAAAGACTATTGCGTGAAATTCAAAAGTAATTCTTTTCAAACAGAAAATAGAAATATATCTAGCTTTTTACAACACTAAAGATATTCTGCAAAATTTATAAGATGTTTCTTTATTTAACTACAATAACAAATCTCATGTCTATATTTCAAATTTACAACTTGCCTCTCATTTCAACAAATGAGGGTATATTTCTCCTTTTAAAACTAATAATTACAACTGCACATAAATTTCTGTAACATTAATTTCTTCAACCTTCACTTGTCCTATTCTTTACTCTTGACATCTTGCATAATAGTTTACAAATATGACCATGGAGTGCTCACCTCCCAGCCTAGGCTAACTGGTAGCCACCTCCAAGCTCGGAGAACCAAGCCCTAGATGGGTAACAAACATGCAAACACATAGAAGACAGAAAACCCCCAACTTGGCTACATTGCACCACACTTTAGTGATGACCTTTTCAAGGGTGGTAGTGGACCAATACCCTGAGGAGAACTGCAAGTATGGAAAACATGTAGCCACCTCATGGCACAAAAAATACATCAAGAATTTCAACCCCTTATTCCTTATGACCCCCAAGGCATTCTAGCCTTATATCCCTCCTTATGACCCCCATTGCACAAACAAGCCATGCAGCAAGGGTCACACAAAAATCCCTTGTGATCGCTCTCAAAATGAGAGTCTCTCACTCGAGGGTTGTCACTGCTACCACCCACAAGATCCTCCTCTCTCCCAAGAGTATGAGGTCTTGAGAAAACTCCCAAAAACACAGACAAAACATAATGCAAAATACCAAATGAAATTCCTAAAAAGGACATACAAGAAAACAGATTTCTTACACCAATATACTTTCAAACACATGCAAAGAAAAGAAGTCATTTTAAAGAATAATGAAACCAACCTTAATCTGCCCAAATCAACGGATCTTCTTCTTCTACCCTTAGCCAAATTTTCTATTCAAATCTATTCTATTCTTTTCAAAAAAAATTCTCTTGTCTCCAAAAAATGGAGAGTGGGTGATTACCCTCAAATTTTCAAATTCTTGCTTAAGAAGCTCCTTCTCTCAGTTCTCACAATTTTCTAAAAACTAAAGAGGAATGTAAGACAGAATGGGAAAGAGAACTCTCATTCGAATAGGAAGGTTTACAACTAGGTTCCAACTTCTAATTTCAATTTTCGCACAACTCAGAAAAGCCAAATTTTAGAATGTCACAAAGGTCACTTAGGAGTAGAAACTTGCCTAAAATTACCCAACCCTTAGGTATACCTTATGGGCTTTAGGAAACCCTATTAAACTACCCTTAGGTGTTCATTTAACCCATTTTAAACCCCTCTGAAGTTTATTTTCGGGTCAAACATATGTTGACCTCTCCAAAGATTCTTTTCCCAAGGTATTTATGACATCACGTTACATTATTTGAAAAAGCTATAGTTGAACACTTTCCCACCAAAAGACAAAAATAAAACATTTAAACTTAACTCCACACATGTGTCAAGTGACACAATAAAACACTTCTACAATTTAAAACATGAAATCGTCTCTTGTGGATTTTACACAATAAATTTAAATAACACTTAACACACATGCAGCATATACTGTTACGAATAAAATATAACACAAACAGGGTGTTGTCTCTCCAAATAGAGAACCCCTGGCTTACGAACATACATAAGTCTAGGTTTGGTTCTCCATAAATTTCCATGGTCACATGGATAACTTCCTGCACATCTCAATTTACACATTAGTACTTTCAAATATCCACATATAATATAATTCAAAAGAATAACAATACACATCATCACTTGCATACAATTTACATCTGAACAGATTAAATACATCTTTTATCAAGCAATTTCACATAAGCAGTTTCATCCTAATTCACATAAACTAAACCATACATCATAGTTCTATTATCATAGTAAAGTCTTGCAAATTCAATAACGACATCTATCATCGCAATATCATCTTATAGTTGTAGCAATTGAAGAATCAAAAGATTTGTCACAGTTATCAGTAGATGAGTTAATGGGTTCTTTATTAACACACGAATCAAGATTGAATAGAAACAATAATACCTCTTTTGAGAATGCTTTCAAAGCATAGGGTTCACCAGGAAGAAGAAGAGGAAGATCAAATTCCATAGGAAGAGGAAGAGGCAGAGGTGGACAGATGAATATAGATCAAGGAGAAAGGACCAATCAGTCCAAATCATAGTTTCAATAATAGAGGACGAGGTAGAAACCAATTTCAAGAACAATTATCAAGGTTTGATAAATCCAATATTCAATGTTATTATTGTAAGAAATATGGTCATTTTGCATATGAATGTAGAAAGAAACAATCAGAGTTTGAGAAACCTGGAGCAAATTATTCAGATGTATCTAATAATAATTCAAGTAGTTTATTTGTAACATGCAATGTGGCACAAGAAAGATCTAAGTATGTATGGTTTTTATATAGTGGTTGTAGTAACTGCATGACTGGTAATAGAGAACTATTTTCTAATTTGGATGATTATGTGAAATTTGAAATAAAATTGGGAAATGATAATGTAGTATCTATAATGGGGAAAGGTGTAATAAATGTGTTGACTAAAAATGAAGAAAAAAGGTTTATTCTTGATGTTTATTATGTGCCCGGATTAAAGCACAATCTAATGAGTTTTGGTCAATTAATTGAAAAAGGATATAGAGTTCTCTTTAAGAATGATGTTTGCACAATCTTGGATAGAAATCCTAGTGAAAGGTTGATTGCCAAGGTCCAAATGACCAAGAACAGGATGTTTCCCCTTCAAATATATGGAATAGAGGAGGCTAATTTCAAGGCAAAAATTTTAGACCAGACATGGCTCTGGCATTTGAGGTATGGACACCTTAATTTTAATGGATTGAGTTTATTGTAGAAGAAGAATATGGTAAAAGGTTTGCCACCTATTATGCAACCTACTAATTCTCATGAAAGTTGTATAATGGAAAAACAACATAGAGAAAGCTTTCTTGTAGGAAGTTCAAATAGAGCAAGAGTGCCTTTGGAGCTAGTCCACACTGATATGTGTGGCCCAATGCAAACTCCAACTTTAGGAGGAAGTCTATATTTTCTAACATTTATTGATGATTTCAGTAGGAAAACTTGGATATATTTTTTGAAGGAGAAGTCTGATTCTTTCTATAAATTTAAGGAGTTCAAATCAATGATGGAAAAACAAAGTGGACTCTTCATCAAGGTACTCAGATCTAATAGAGGTGGTGAATATAGTTCTAATGAATTTTTGGGTTTTTGCAGAGATTAGGGGATCAAGAAATAATTCACAACAAGGTACACACCACAACAGAATGGTGTAGAAGAGAGGAAGAATGAAACCATAATAGAGATGGCAAGGAGTATGCTAAAAGCTAAAAATTTATCTAATGATTTTTGAGCTAAAGCAGTAGAATGCGTTGTATACATTTTGAATAGAAGTCCCACAAAGAGTGTTAAAGACATAATCCCTCAAGAAGCATGGATTGGTAAGAAACATTCTGCATCTCATCTTAGAATCTTTGGATGTGTTGCATATGTTTTAATTCCAGCTGAAATAAGGAGAAAATTGGATGATAGGAGTGAAAAATGTATTTTTATTGGTTATAGTGAGCAATCAAAAGCTTACAGATTATATAACCCAGTTTCAAAGAAGATGATTACAAGCAGGGATGTCATATTTAAGGAGGAAGAAGCATGGGATGAAAATATTAATAGATCAGTCGCAATTGGAGTACCAATACCAAATAATGAAGAAGAACAATAAGAACTTGTTGATCACCCAAATCAAGGAGGACCAAGCACTCCACCAAGAAATTTTGTGCAAGGTCAATCATCAAAACATGCAGAGCATCGTACTCCAAAAGAAGGTAATGAGACAACTCCTACATTTGCTAAATCAGAAGGTAAGAAAATAAGAGGCTTGAAAGATATTATGAACAAGGTGAAGAATGCTTGGATTTTAGATCAAATTTTGCTTCATTCTCTTGTGATCCTATGTGTTTTGAAGAAGCAGTTAAGGAGGAACATTGGATCAAGTCCATGAATGAAGAAATTGATTCTATTGAAAGAAATCATACATGGGAGCTCATGGATCTACTAGAAGGTGATGATTGCATTGGTGTCAAATGGGTTTATAAAACCAAATTTAATGCAGAAGGTGAAATTGATAAACATAAGGCTAGATTAGTAGAAAAAGGTTATGCACAACAACATGGAATTGATTATACTGAAACATTTGCACTAGTTACTAGGCTTGATACAGTTAGAATGGTTTTAGCAATAGCTGCTCAAAATAATTGGAAATTTTTTCAAATGGATGTTAAATCTGCATTTTTGAATGGTTTTCTAGAAGAAGAAATGTATGTGAAACAACCACCGGGTTATGAAGTGCATGGACATGAAGACAAGGTCTATAGATTGAAGAAGGCGCTCTATGGTCTCAAACAAGAACCTAGAGCATGGTATAGTAGGATTGATTCATACATGATTAGCAATGGTTTCAACAGAAGTAGTAATGAGCCCACTCTATACACAACGATTAACAAAGAAGGTCAGATTTTGATTGTGTTCTTATATGTATATGATTTGATTTTCACTAGAAATTTGTTTGTAGACATTTTTAAATCAGCAATGATGAAGGAAATTGAAATGATAGATTTGGGGTTGATGAGATATTTCTTAAGTATTGAAGTTGTTCAATTTGATAAAGGAATCTTTATTTGTCAATCTAAGTATGCCAAGGATGTATTGAGGAAGTTTAATATGTTGAATTCTAAATCAGCACCAACCCCAGTTGCAACAGGAATAAAATTAAGCAGAGAGGACAAGGGGTCAACTGTTCATCCAACTTTGTTTAAGAGGCTTGTTGGAAGTCTCATGTATCTCACAACCACAAGGCCAAATATCATGTATGGTTTTATTTTAATCTCAAGATTCATGAACTCACCAAAAGACTCACATTGGCAAGTTGGAAAGAGGATATTGAGATATGTTGCAGGAACCAACGGATATGGAATTTTATATTCCACCACTAATGAGTTTGATTTGATTGGTTATACTGACAGTGATTTTGCAAGTGATGTTGATGATAGGAAGAGTACTTTCGGATATATTTTTCATTCTGGTACAAGTGTAATATCATGGGCATCAAAGAAGCAGCCTATAGTCACCCTTTCATCAGCTGAAGCTGAATATGTAGCAGCAACATCAGCAACATGTCAAGCAATCTAGATGAGGAGAATATTGAAGGAGCTATTACAAGCACAAGAGGATCCTACACCAGTGTTCTGTGACAACAAATCAACAATTGCATTATCAAAGAACCACGTTTTTCACTAGAGAAGCAAGCACATTGATATGAGATATCACTTCATCAGAGAATTGGTCAACAATGGAGAAATCTATCTTGAATTCTGCAGATCTAAAGATCAGTTAGCTGATATTTTTACTAAAGCACTACCTAAAGAAAGCTTTGAATATCTACGAGAAAATTTGGGAATGAGTGAAGCTAGAATTGTTAGTAGAAGAAATCAAGGAGGAATGTTAGAAGAAATTAATTTCTTCTATTCACAACCAGTCTATTCAATAAATCTTTCTCATGTATATTCATGTAGATTCCTCCCTTCATACAGTCGAATAAAACTAAGTTTAGTAATTTCTTTATCATGCAAACAGTCAGTTTGAGTTCGGTGATAATAAATGATTTGTTGTTTGTCTTCATGCAGTTGAGACTTCTAACCTCCACACATCCATAGTTTCCATCATTAAAGAGTTACTTGTGTATGTCAATCGACGGATTAATCTTTCCTTCCACCGCTCATGCATTAGCTAAGTAATAGTTAGATATTTTAGAAGGATTGATGAATCTTCTATAATTAAAAGAGGAGTTGTAATGCATTTTAGAATGAATCAATAATAAAAATTAGTTTTGTATGTTGTAGCATACATTGTCTCTACTTTTTATGTTCTTTCATATTTCGCATAGTAAATATTATACAGTGCTAAAGACAAGTCATTGTTAAGCAAAGGGTGTTTAGATATGGATTTATATAATTATTGAGTATAAAATAATCTGTTGGAGCAACTATAACATATTTCTTCTTTTTGAGTTTCTAGATTAGATGGTGTGTCAAATATTTTTATCATCAACTTTTCGAATCACACTGTGTAATTCATCATCAGGATGAGAAAGAGTTCAAAGGAGATGAAAAATAACTAGTTGCAGATCTAGACAAAATATAAAGAAATGAGAGAGGGAAGGGATAGAAAGACTACACACAAGCCAAGAAATGAATAAAATAATAATAATAAAAATGCTAACCCAACTCCTAAAAGGGAATAAATGAATTAAAGAGCTGAAAAAGATAGTCAAAAACTAAAAATAATTAGAACAATAAATAAAAAATACAAGAAACTGAAAAACTATATATGTATGTGTGTAAGATATGAAAATGCATATATATATATGTGTGTGTGTGTGTGTGTGTGTGTGTGTGTGTGTGTGTGTGTGTGTGTGTGTGTGTGTGTGTGTGTGTGTGTGTGTGTGTGTGTGTGTGTGTGTGTGTGTGTGTGTGTGTGTGTGTGTGTGTGTGTAAATACTTATAGACATATAGGGGAAGGGTACCAATAGTGGACATAGTTCCAATAGTGGACACCTTTTTGTCAACCCAACCCCTCGATACTAGATCAGATAGGAGACCAACAAATTGATAATGGAAATTTCATTAATGAATATCACATGTACCAATAGTGTATAATTTTTCATGAATGTCACAGTATTAGTGCACAAATGGGCCAGTAGTGGTGCACAAATGGGCTAATTATAGTAAAAAAAATGTCAGAAAAGGTGATCTACTACTGGGGAATTTGTCCACTACTACTGCAAATTTTGAGTTATCTACTTTTGGTGCAAAGGAGTTCATGTATGGGTAGACACTTTGAAATGACCACTTTTTGACCTTTCGACACATAACAATTTACACAACATGCATCGTCACTACCCAGAAGCCGAATCCTTAGTTATAAGTAGTTAAGTCATATACAGAGACAACCAAAAAAAATAATTGACATCCAACATATGGTTTGAGAGTTCTATGTGCGCGAAGTTAGCTATGTCCGCTATTGGTACCCTTTGCCTATGTAACATCTGCCAATTATTTTGGGAAATGCATCGCCTTAACCATGGAATAGCACTTTTTTTTGTTGGGAAGGAAAATTATTTTTCTATGAATGGTAGAATTAAATCTGACCATTCAACATTTACATGTTTTTCGTTTGTTCTAAATTTTTTGCAATTATCTCTTCCCCATTCATTGCGGTTTTCTAACCATTCATACCTCTATAAACATTATTATTTGATCGAACAACATTAGCCTTCCTCACCTAGCATCAAAGAAAACTTCAACAGAATGGGCTTGGCCATCATAACAAGTTATCTCTTCAATTTGGGTTAATGGAGTCTTCTATCACTACTCGGTGTGGACAATGGCAGAACCGTGTTCGAAAATGAAACATAAGGTGAAAATATTTTGAAAGTACTTAATGAAAAATAATTTCCAACTGGAGTTAATTTATTGTCAAAGAAACGTACTAGACAGTGTACACATATTCCCAGCTATGTGAAATGGATTTATTCCTCACAAGATTGGAAATTTGAACCACTTTCTTTACTGCATAGGTTATAACCTCATATCTTATTCAAGCTTAGGAGTTTAGCAAAATTTTAACTTCGAATGGTTATTCCCATTATAATTACATCCATATCGATAGGTGAATGGCCATTCATGTTATAATTACATCCATAAGGATATGCTATAAACAAAGATGTAATAAAGTCATAGTTGTATTTTTAGTTGTGAATAGTTTTATGTTTGTTTCAGCAGTTTGAGGGTTTATTTTATTTTTTAGGCAGTCTTTACTATTATAGTTATTTTTTAATTGACAATCTATTGACTACCCATTTCATTAAGTAATTATTTTTTTTAGATTATTTGAATATATAACAAAAATATCACAGTTGAATTAATACATTGAGTAAAATATATAATATATATCATATTAATACATAAGCAAAGTATATAAAAATAAGTATACAATTACATATAACTTGTCCTTTCTTATTATACTGATAGTTAGTCGTATACTTATAAACTAGCTATACATAAAGAGATATTAGTATAAATATTGATAGAGATGAGAATAAATTACTCTTGATATGGATATCTCTCTCTCTCTCACACACACATGTTATTTCTTCCTTCATGTCTCATTTGTTGTCCCTTCCCCCCACTCTCTATTTTTGCATCTCTCTTTCTCTCACTCTTAATGTCACCATATCCCTCTCTATCATTGTCTCCCTCTTTTTATGTCTATTTCATGCTCCCATTGTCTCCCTCTTTTTAGATCTATTTCTCCCTCTCCCTCTCCCTCTCCCCTTCCATCTCTCCCTCTCTGTATATTTATATATATCTCTCCCACCCACTATTTTCAATCTGGTTTGATTTTCATAAATGGGGAATGGTACATTGTATTTTATTTTGATAAAGTTTACTTTCTCTCAAAATAAATTATTTGTATTATATATTTATAAAATTGTTACTGTTAAAAAAATCTATAATTAAGGATTATATTTAGTCTTATGGAATTGTTGTATTTGACATATTCATAAAATAATTATGGATCAAAGTATATATAATTAAAATAAGATTTAGTCATATAGGATTATTTTATTTGACATTTTTATATATCTATTATATTTATAAGTTTATGCAATTAAGGATTATCTCATGCAATTTTTGTATTTGACATATTTATAAAGTTGCTATAATCAAAATTTTGTATAATTACTTTTAATTATTTTATAAATAAATATTATATATTTTCACAATCACATAATGTCATGTAGCAATATTATTCTATCATTTTGTAATTTCAAAATATTTTTTTTAGTAATTAACAAATATCCTATATTTAGAGGTTAAAGGAGTTTCCTCAAGTTATTTTTATTCTCTAAATTATATGGTCTTTCTATAAATTCAACATGCACAATAACCTCCATTTCTTTGTAAATTATGAGAATTCTCTCTTTCATTACCTCATGCATTCTAGGATTTGGTGAAGGAATTACACTAATAAAATTTAAGATGTGAAATCCATAATTGCATATGAATCTCTTATCGAATTCTAATAACATTAAATTTTGGTGAGTAAGGAGCATCAATGGAAAATATTACCTCCAAAAGACAAAGTGTTATAGGTCATAGCATTAAGAGACACATCTTTAATGAGGGCAACAAAATAGTGCCAAAGACAGAGATTAAAAAAAATGATTTATCATATCATTCTTGAACCTTATGTAGATGACAAAATTTAGATTTAATCTTTTTGAAACCTTCATTGTTAGTAGGTTTCAAGTGATAGGCCTTTCTATAGCTTCTATTTTCCACTAACATTTCTATAATGCATGGGATGAGTAGGAAGATACATTATATATGCTTGTATATCTATGAAATAGTTAATAACTCATAGTTTGACCAATGGAAGGTACATTGTATATGCTTGCATATTTATAAAATAATTATTTTTGGGATAGTGTGTAAGGAGCATCAATGCAGTTCAACCTGAGTTGGCCTAGTGGTGGACAACTTGTGCTCTTGAAAGAGAGGTCACAAGTTCAAATCTCAAAGGGGGTAGCATATGTACATCTTATCGGCTTCAGCCCATTACCGATCAAAAAAAAAAAAGGAGCATCAATGGAAAATATTACCTCCAAATGAAAAAGTGCTAGAGGTCATAGCATTGCGAGACACATCATTAGTGAGTGCAACAAAATAATTGCAAAGATAGAGATAAAAAAATTGATTAATCATATCATTCTTGAATCCTTTATATATTAGAAACTTGTAATAATATAACCAAAACATATTATGATTGTAAAATATAAGAATTTACTAACCATTATATAATGATACAATTTAATTGGAATCTCAAATTCTTGATCATCAAAATGTTAATAGGTTTGATGTGATAGGCCTTTCTATAGTTTCTCTTTTCCACTAACATTGCTATAATGTGTTGGATGATTAGGAAGGTACATTGTATATGCTTGTATATCTATGAAATAATTAATAGCTCATAGTTTGACCAGGAGGATTAGGCATCATTGGTCTCATTATAGATTTACAAGTTAAAATAACATTATAATTGTGATAAAATTGAATACATCTAAGGCACACATCTTAGATAATATATTTTTAAAGAATATCCATACAAATTAATCTTTTTGTATTGAAAAGTATATAACATATTATCTTCAATTATTATTTATAATTGCATATCTTTAACATCACAAGTGGGAAGAGAATGGTTTTTTATTTCTTACCCCTTGTATATTAGAAACTTGTAATAATATAATTAAAAAATAGAATGATTTTAAAATGTAAGAATTTACTAACCATTATATAATGATACAATCTAATTAGAATCTCAACTTCTTTATCATCGAAATGTTCCATAAATGAAAATTCAAGATAATCCTTAGAATTACGTACAAACTAATAATATTATTGTAAACACATCCTCAACCATATATTATAGCTACAATCTATATCAAACATAATACTTTCCCCTTTCTAACCTAACACATTTAAGCATAGCCTAAAATCTAAAATGATAAGCTTGAACTCAAGCAACATATCCCAAACACTAAATCGTACTTAGGTCAATATAATGATATATATGTAACCCATGACATTGACATATTTCTAAAAAGAAAACTTTGAATACTCTACAAACATTAAAAGATTTAGAGATTTTTTTTCTGTGTGCAAGAAATATGTCAACTAAATTAAACACGAAAAAAAATCAAGGTGACTAATTTGAAATCAAACTAAGAAAAGAAACTAAAATTATGCCTTCTTACAAGCCTCCCATTGTCCTCTATCTCTAAGGATTCTTCAAGCCATTTTTTGTCTAAGATTTTATGCACATGGCTTTTAGAATGACAACCTAAAGAATGAGATTAAATTCAAATGAAAGAAATCCTTCTTACACTATATGATGATAAGCTAGATGATGTGAAAATGAAGATCTAAATGATGTAAAATTCAACATATTGATATATGCTAAAATGATATGCTATGAATATTCTTAAAGAGTGATAAAATGCTTAATTTCTAAAATGATAATACTATTCTTACAAAAATTCTTCTAGACCTTGATTAGTGCAAATGAGGGATTATTTATAGATTTTCCAAGGCTCATGTTGTAGGTGGCAAATATGGATGGTCGAGATTAAATTTGAGAAGATGAAGGGTAGGAGATGGAGAAGTTGGAGAGAAAAGTGGATCATGCTCCCTTTTGAGGGACCAATTTCTATGTGGAGGATGGAGAGCAAAAATGAATGCTAAGTGTCATCAATTGGCTGCAAATATCATGTGTCCCTTAAGTTTGTTGAAGATAATTTGATTAATTAAATATTTAAGAGTATTTAATTTTTGAGACACATATTGATGTCACACTTTGATGTAGAATGATAAGATGAGTTGGCTAGATGATGTGGAAATGATTTTAGGATAGAAATAAATAAATGCCATTAATCATATAAATAAATTAAATAATTTCTTTATAGATAGAGGAAATATTATTTAAATAGCATGTATTTAATTAATTTTCTCAAGCTGATTTTTCAGTGCATATAGTTTCAGTTGTGTTTGGATCTCTATGAGTGGATGTATAATTGATCTCATTAAGTACAATAATATTATCAATTTGTACGTAATTCTAAGGATGTGTTTACAATAATATTATCTTTCTTTCTTGGTACTCTTCACTACAAAATACAAATTACCAATTAGTGCAATTATGAATGGCATGTCAGAGATTGTAGTTCCAAATATCTTATGTTTTGATCCTTCAAACATCTTCTATCTTGAAAAGTATAAGGGGATAAGAGGACTAAATGATATTGTATGGTGACCAAAATATAAATGATGTTATACAAACCGATTAGAAATAATTTAATATTCTATTAAAATTATTACAATTGGTATAAAGGTTAAAGTAAATGATATAACTACCATGTTAAGTTGCAACCTATGTAAACATTTTTTCATTGACGTGTTAATTCCAAATTGGTTCATGCATCTCCATATGGACATGCTCATATACTTGTAAATTTGAATGTCATACCTCTATCTCCCTATCTCTCTCCCTATCCCTCCCCATTTCTTTGTATTAACCCCTCTCTTTTTTCTAACCTATCTCTCTTTCTATCAATCTCTCTCTCTACCACTATCTCCCTATCTCTTTATCTCTCTTCCTTTCCCTCTTTATATCTCTATGTTACCCTCTAAATATATATCTCCCCCTCCTCGTTTAAATCCCCCTCTCTATATATTAAACTATCTCTCCCTCTCTCCCCCTCTTATTCTCTCTCCCTAATAATAAATATAATTATAATATAATTTTGATGTTTTGTATTATTTTAATATATATATGTAAAATCATTATATAAAAAAATATTTTTTAGACAAAGAGGTGTCATTTCCTTTTTGCGTCCCTTTATGTAAGGAATAAAAAAATATATTTTCATCTTTTAATATTTAAATATATATCATTTGTAAATGTAAAGTTATGTTTTTTTCAAAAAAAAATTGTATTTAAATTTATTTGAATTGGGAGTTTATTAGTCAAATTTAATTATAGCTTATTTTAATCTAACAGGATCCACACATCAAGAGAATTTGATATCCTGGATTATGCCACCTAATGTCCTCTTCATTATAAATTTAAATCCTATGTTCTAAATGTTAAATTTTTTTACCACAAACATACATTTCTAAGATTTTTATAGGTCATTTATACCTCTCTATCTATTGATATATCTCCCCCTCTCTCCCTCCCTCATACTCTATATCTCTATCTATCCCCCCCCCCCTCTCTCTCTCTTTCTCTATTTCTCTAGACCTCTCTATCTCTCTGTGTTGTCCCCCACTTTCTCTATTCATCTCTACCTATATCTTCATCTCCCCTATATCTCTAGATATAAATGTCTGTCCAAATCCATCTGTCTCTCTCCCTCTCTCTCTCCCAACTCTCCTCTTCAAAAAATTCTATATCTATACATCTTTTCCTTTATCTCTATATCTTCATATTTCTTCTTCCATCTCTCTCTCTATCTTTATCTCGTTATCTTTCCATCTATCTCTACCCCACATCTCTCCATCTCTCCCATCCTCTAAATATCACTTCATATCTCTATATTTCTATCTCTCCCTCTTATTATCTCCCCCTCTTGGTCCCTCTCAATATATATTTATCTTTTTCATCTCTATCTATCCCTGTCTCCTCTCCTTTTCCTCTTTACCTCTCCCTCTCCTCTCCATATTGGTATAACATGAATCTATTGGTGATGGAGCCTGATTACCTTTCTAATTTAGAGTTTTTATTTCAATCATGTTTGCATCTATATCTCTTTGCCCCCTCTATCTCTACATCTCTCTCACCTCTTTGTATAGCACTTCCTGCCTCTATCATTTTCTTTCTAGCTCTCCTTCTCTCTCCACCTATCCATATAATTGTCTCTTCCATCTCTCTCTATCCCCATCCCCTCCCCTTTCTCCATATTTATCTTCCTTTATATCTCTATATTTGTTACATACTTTCATTCATACATTCATTCCGTAGGTAATCTCAATTTCACTACTTAACAACATCTCAATAACATTCTATGATAATTTCCATTTATCCCCAATTTATAAGTTGATTTTATAGAACCAAACCAAATGTTCCTATTTATTATTCTTACATTAGTCATCTAACACATTGTGAATCCATATACCAATCTCTTTGAATAGAACTAGATCCCTTCCCAAGAATTACATTGCATATCGTCAAGATTACTAATCACATGCATACATTTGAATCATAACAAGTATTAACCTTATCTAAACACATGATTTCATTTAGGGTTACATAAAACAATTCTAACTCAATCCTATATATAAAGAATATTTTCATAATATAACCCACATGAAATTACATCATCTTATTATATTTCAAGATCATATTCTTTTCAACAACATATTACAAGATTACAAGAGCACGTTGTTGGCATTATAATGGACAAGAAGAAGGTTGGCATTCTAATTACAATGAGAGATTATTGGCATTTCAATAAGGATATTGAGAAGGTTGTTCATGATTATGGATATAACTGATCAAGGATGATTACTGTCTTAATATTATTATTTTGTCATTGATGTCAAGAAATTGATTTTCTAATTCAGTATGATTTGATGAGGATAAAGATGTTGGTAAATGACATAGAAAGAATATGATGAATAAGGGGATAAGTTATTCAATGGGAAACTATTATTGAGTTAGATAATGATGAGATCATGATGTTTAGATTGTTTTGATATCCTACATATGCTATTGTTTGAAAGGTTAATACTATACTATGTTACCGAGCAAAGAACCTAGTCGGTAAACCTTAAAGAACCTAGTCAGTAAACCCTAAGGTTATCGCTATCGGTTAATGAAGGCAGAATGTCTACCGAGTAAAGTTTAGTATTTACTGAGTTACAACCAAGCTATAACAGAATGCATTAAATGTTTACATGTGATATTTAATGAAGGAAGCTGATGAGTTGGAGTGAATTAAATGATTGGTAAGCCGTGTATGAAGACTGTTAAAGAATCTATGGTAAAGAAAGTTCGGCAGGAAGATCTATAGCTCAGATTGAACCGCAATACCCTAACACAAGTTCCAAGGTGATAATGCAAGTTCCAAGGTGGGGTGAAATATTTTCAGATCGAAGGATACATTGAACCTGGACAAGATTGAAGATTTGATGGCTATGATTGATCATGGGAAATGTGATCAAGGAGATTAAGTGGTTAGAAGATTGTTTATAAATAGGAAACTGTTGATAAACAATGCATGCGGGCAAGTGTATGCATAGGGATGCTACATACTGATTACTGAGCACAAAATCTTGAAGACCTATTTTGATAATAGAGTATAGAGCCCAATAGAGGGACAAGATCAGTCCTATGAATTGATTGTATTGAGCAAATAAGAATCTGCTTTAGCATTTTAAAATGTGAAGTTGCAGACATATTTCTATTACTGTTAATTTGAGAAGTAGCAGAAAATCTCTTAATCGAGTGGACTTAACAGTCTTATTTGTAAATCCTCTAGCAAGGTGACATTCTAATTGAGTGTTTGAAATCATTTAACAAGGTCACTTCTAACAAAGTGAAGATACTAACAGATCTGAGGGAAATCCCTTAATCGGGTCACATCTAGCAATGTGTTTGTAATCTTTAACAGGATTTGCTTTTAACCGAGCATACTCTAGAAGAGTATATTTCTTAGTGGGTCCGAAATCCCACAGTGGTTTTTCCCTATTTGGGTTTCCACGTTAAATCTGGTGTTATGAGGTTTATATTGTTCATATGTTTTTGAGTTTGCATGTTTGACAGTTTTGGTTATATGAATGATATATATGTTACTGAGGTTGAATCTGATGTTTTTATGGTTGATTAAGTTTGTATGACTCCCCCCCCCCCCCCCGTCTCATCTTGTGGCTATTGGATTTGTACTTACATTAAGTATCAGAACTATCAATTGGTATCAAAGCTTTGGACTCTAGAAGAAAAGTTTAAAGGCACTTGAGTTAAAGATCCGAAGATGTATAAGAAGGATGCACTGAAGCTAAATAAGTCAAGTTTCTCTACATGGCAGAAAAGGATGAAGCTACATCTATTAGGAATTGGAGAATATGTTGTATACTATCTCGAGAATGATTTTGTTGCACCGAGCACCTATCCATTGACTATGGAAGAGATAAGGGCAAAGAAAGAACATATTCAAGCAATGATTGAAATAACATTTGCATTGACTGACTCAGAGTTTAATGATCTAGAAGGCTGCAATGATGCAAAGGCAATATGGACTAAGCTCATATTTGTATATGGAGGAGATGAACATGTTCAAAGAGCAAAAGTGGATAGTTTAAGTGGACAACTTGAATCTATGAGGATGAATGAAGGTGAGAACATAACTCAATACAGTACAAGACTAAAGGAGATTGTAAATCAAATCAAAGGAGCAGCAGGAACTATTGAAGAAAAGGATATAACAAGTAAGTTGTTAAGAACCCTTCTACCTACCTATGCAATCAGAGTCTCTGCAATCAATGAATTGAGGTATGTACCCAATATTCCAGTTTCTTTAGATGCTACTATTGGTAAGCTACATGCATTTGAGTTAAGTAACTTTGATAACAGTGGGTCATCGGTAAATAAAGTTGAATCTGCATTTAGTTCTTTTCATATTGATGAAACTGATGATTACAATGATAGAAAGTATAAGTACTCTGAAGGGAAACACAGTGGAACAAGTGAAATATTTCGCAAAAACATGGAGGAGGTACACAAACTATATGAGGAAATCAGAAAGCAAGAAGAGTTTGAAGCACTATTAGCCAAAAGGCTACTGAGAGAAAAAGGTAAGTATAAAGGAAAGCTACCTTTAAAATGTTTCAATTGTGATAAAATAGGACATATGGCTTCTAAGTGTCCTAACAAAAAATCTAGTGAAAAGATAGATTACAACGATGACAGACAGAAAGATAATCATTACAGAGGACACCGAGACTTCAGGAGAAGAGATAAAAAGAGATGCCTAATAGCTGATGAGGAATCTAATGATGATAAATCAGATGAAACTGATACAGAGGATGTTGTTTATGTGGCTATTAAAGATGGATCAGATGAAGAAAGGTATGAAGAAAAAGATTTAATATCTCATATAAATACTAATGATTCTTGGATCATAGATAGTGGTTGCTCACATCACATGATAGGTGATAAACACAAGTTTATTAAATTAGATGATTATGATGGAGGCTAGGTAAGATTTGGTAATGATGCACCATGTCCGAATAGAGTTTGAAAAAGGAATTGTCAAAGTTCATGACAAGCTCGGAAAGTTACCTGCTACTGGGACAGAAACAAGAGGTAATACATTTCATCTTGACTTAACTCAAAATAAATGTCTATATGCAAGAATAGATGATACGTGGTTATGGCATAAAAGGTTTTGTCATGTTAATTTTGATAATCTGATCAAAATAACTAAGAAGCATCGAGTAAGAGGTCTACTGAGTCTTGAAAAACATGAGAATGGTATGTGTCGAGGATGCCAGATGGGTAAGATGACAAGATCAAGCTTTACAAGTAAGTCCTACAATTCTAAGCGAATTTTAGATCTTGTGCATACTGATCTTTGTGGTCCTATGAAAGTTCAGAGTTATTATGGTGATAAATATTTCATATTATTTGTGGATGATTACTCAAGGATGATGTCAGTAATGTTTTTAAAAGAAAAATCATAAGCTTTTCAAATGTTTAAATGGTACAAGGCTAGAGTTGAAAATGAAATAGGAAGACAACTAAAATGTCTTAGATCAGATAGAGGAGGAGAGTTTACATCTGATGAGTTCAACTTATTTTGCAATGATCATGGTATAAAAAGACAAGTCTTAGCACCGAGAACTCCATAGCAGAATGGGATAGCTGAGAGAAGGAATAGATCTATTATGGATTGTGCCAGAACCTTGATGATTGAAAAGAAAGTTCCACAAACATTTTGGAGAGAAGCAATAAGCACAGCTATTTACACCTTGAACCGAGTTCAATTGAAGAAAGGTACTTTGAAGACACGTTATGAAATCTGGTATGACAAGAAACCTAATGTAAGTTATTTTAAAATATTTGGGAGTAGATGCTATGTTCATAAAGATGATAGAAATGGTAAGTTTGATCGGAAAAGTGAAGAAAGAATGTTTCTAGGTTATTCTTCTAGAAGCAAAGCATTTAAATGTCTGATCAAATCATCTAACAAAATAGTAGAAAGTGCAAATGTGAAAATTGATGAATTTACAGAAAGAAATGATGAAGGAAACTCCAAAGAACTAGAAGATTATGAAGGATTTGTCTATGTGCAACTGAGAGGTCCTACTAAGATAACTGCTGAAGAAAATGAAGAAAATATCCAGTTACCGAGTGATGAAGAAGATCATACAGAGCCTACCGAGCTTGTATTAGCCAAGTATGTCAGAAGACATCATGCACCAAATCAGATTATAGGAGATAAGGATGATCCAGTGATGACAAGGAACAAACTGAGACAGAACACATGTTTGATATCTGAATTTGAACCGAGAATAGTGAAAGAGGCATTTAACAGTGAAGATTGGATATATGCTATGATAGAAGAGATTGATCAAATCAAGAAGAATGATACATGGACACTGGTCCCAAGACCAAAGGACAAAAATATAATCGATACAAAGTGGATCTTCAAAAACAAGCTAAATGAAAAGGGTGAGATCATTCGGAATAAAGCAAGACTAGTTTGCAAAGGTTATGCCCAAGAAGAAGGAATTAATTATGGTGAGACTTTTGCACCTGTGGCAAGACTTGAAGGAGTAAGAAAATTGTTGGCATATGCTTCTTACAAGAATTTCAAGGTATATCAAATGGACATCAAATCTGCATTTCTGAATGGTATATTAGAAGAAGAATTTTTCATTGAACAACTTGAAGGATTTGTTGAAAGAGAAAATAATGATCAGGTATGTAAATTGAACAAAGCTTTATATGGTCTGAAATAAGCACCTAGAGCATGGTATGAGAGATTGCACTCATATTTGATCAAAATTGGCTTTATAAGATCAAGTGAAAATAGCAATATGTACATGAAGAATGATGAAAATGGAATATTGATCTCAACTATATTTGTTGATGATATTATCTTTAGTGGAAATGACTCTCTATGCAAGAACTTTGGAAATGAAATTAGTAAAGAATTTGAGATGTCATTAATCAGTGAGATAAAATATTTTATAGGTCTGCAGATACTACAAATGAAAGATGAGATTTTCATTACCCAATCCAAGTACATAAAGGAAATCTTGAAGAAATTTGGAATGAAAGATTCAAAACCAGTAAGTACTCCTATGACTACCAACTGTAAAATATCAAAGAATGATGAATTTGCATTTGTTGATGAGACACTTTACCGATCTATGATTGGAAAGTTGTAATATGTTGTTCACAGCAAGCCATATATAGCACATGTAGTAGGTATAGTTGCAAGATTTGCTACAGATCCTAAGGAAACACACATGATAACAATCAAAAGAATTTTCAGATACTTAAAAGGCACTGAAGATTATGGTTTGGTATATCAGAAAGGAAATGAGTTTGATTTGAAAGTTTATACTAATGTTGAAAGTGTATGCACACGGATGCTACATAGTGATTACCGAGCACAGAATCTTGAAGACCTGTTTTGAAAATAGAGTATAGAGCCCAACAGAGGGACAAGATTAGTCCTATGAATTGATTGTATTGAGCAAATAAGAATCTGCTTTAGCATTTTTAGATGTGAAGTTGTAGACATATTTTTATTACTGTTAATTTGAGAAGTAGCAAAAAATCTCTTAATCGAGTGGACTTAACAGTCTTATTTGTAAATCCTCTAGCAAGGTGACATTCTGATTGAGTGTTAGAAATCCTTTAAGAAGGTCACTTCTAACAAAGTGAAGATCCTAACAGTTCTAAGGGAAATCCCTTAATTGGGTCACATCTAGCAATGTGTTTGTAATCTTTAATAGGATTTGCTTTTAACTGAGCATACTCTAGAAGAGTATATTTCTTAGTGGGTCCGAAATCCCACAGTGGTTTTTCCCTATTTGGGTTTCCATGTTAAATCTGGTGTTATGAGGTTTATATTGTTCATATGCTTTTGAGTTTGCATGTTTGAAAGTTTTGGTTATATGATTGATATATATGTTACCAAGGTTGAATCTGATGTTTTTACGGTTGATTAAGTTTGTATGATTCACCCTCCCCCCCCCCTCATCTTGTGGCTATTGGATCTGTACTTACATTAAGTATCAAAACTATCACACATAGTCTTCTTTCACATTACAATGCCATCATGAATACAATATCATTTCAATTACATAGTAACCAGCTCCATAGATCATCTGCACCATGTAGAACAATATGATCTAAATCCACGAAAACTACATCCAATGAAGAACATCCCAATGAAAGAAGGCATGAAACCACTCGACCATGTGGAACCACCCCCCCATGCTAGAAGATGACATGAGGTTCCAACTCACACTCAAGACCTAGCCTAACACCTAACAACCAAGGGACTCAACATGATATTGACAAAGATAACATCAATAATCAAAGATCAAATCAAAACACATGGCTAAACTATACATCAATAAACTTCTAAAGGCATGAGCAACAACCAAGACATATGGATAATGGACACATGTAGGGAAGAGTGTAATCACATCCTATCCTCATTTGGAATCCTCCTCATCCTTGGAGCCAAACAATAGAGGTTGGTCTACTGCTTCAATGATCTTCCCAATTCTAGATCCCAAAACCTCCTCTCTGGGATTCATTGGGGCATAAACTCAATTTCTGTATCTTGATTAAGTGAGTCTCATTTACCCAAACCCACTAATTAATTATTACAGTTATCACTTGTAATTAATCATTTACTCTTCATGTGGTTTCATAGGTTTGGACCCCCTCCTAGAGATCTATTTCTCATGACCTAGGTTCTACACATGTAAGAGCCCACTCTCCCAACCATGGACCACAACCTTATGGTAAAATATAAAATAGAAATAACATCATAACCAGATAAAGAAGCTTCCAAATGACATAAAAATAGTCACAACATCATTGAGCTCATACTGAACATAGCAAGGAACACATGGGCATATACATGGAAGAGCCTTCACCAAAATAATGCATAAAAATAAAAACAAGCAAAACATAAACATGAATCAAAGACAATTCAAAATTGATTTCAAATCCTCAAGGTAATACACATCCCAGTGGAGCTCTAAGAACCATACCTCAACAACAATGAATTCTGCTTCTTGCAGAAGGAATACACATATATGCAACCTCCTCAATGGTAAGGAATAAAACCTCTTATCAGAGAACCAAAATCATTATGCAAGATCATAATGCAAAAAAGATAACTTATAGAAGCTCAATACAATCCAAAAATGCCTCTAGAGAATGCACAAATCTTGTAAAAACACACATACAAGCTAGATTGACATCCCCCACACCTTCGAAGAAGATTAGAGCTCTTGGTTCACTATTTAGCACCCTTAGAACCCAGATTGGCATTTTTAGTTGATTACCTAGTATTTTTGGGTTGATTGGTCAGCGTTCTAGGTTGTTTGAGTAGTGTTTTTGCTAAACATGCATAAAACAAAGTAAAATTGACATATGAGGAAGGGGCACTTTCCTAGGTCTACATAGAAGCTCAAAATGACCCAGAATCACTTCCTAGAAGGTTTGGGAGATTGAAAAAAAATAAAGGGTACACAGGATTAAGGAGTTACATACTCATAGAAAGAAAATGACATCAAAACCATTCTCCCAAAGTGCTCAGATTGACACCCTGCTTGCACATCAACAAGGGGAGACCTAATAGCACTACAATAGCTACAAAGAAGCATTACTAAGGCTATCATAGCCCAAATACATTCTCAGACCTTCACAAATGGTCCTTTTCCAAAAATACAAATCATAGTGAAAGCAAATGCAACTCCTGACAACCTAGAGGAGGCCCAAAACTTACATTTATAGCAATGCAATAAGGGAGATGCAGAAAGAAGCACAAAAAAGAAATATAACTTCAAATAAAGGATATTATCCCATTTAAGTCATATGAAGAAGAAATCATGATAACACACAGAGATAAGACACAAGAAAAACACTAGCATTATTCACATTTTAAGAATTTTGAAAACAACCAAATGCAAATCTATTTCAAAAATATCTAAAGAAGATTGTATATCTAGGAAGGTGCATTGTATATACTTGTATATCTATGAAATAATTATTTTTGGGATAGTGTGTATGGAGCATCAATGGAAAATATTACCTCCAAATGAAAAAGTGCTAGAGGTCATAGCATGGAGAGACACATCATTAATGAGTGCAACAAAATAGTTGCGAAGATAGAGATAAAGAAGTTTATTAATCATATAATTCTTGAACTGTGTATATATTAGAAACTTGTAATAATATAATCAAAACATAGTATGATTGTAAAATGTAAGAATTTACTAACCATTATATAATGATACAATTTAATTGGAACCTCAACTTCTTGATCATAAAAATGTTAGTAGATTTAATATGATAGACCTTTCTATAGTTTCTCTTTTCCACTAACATTGCTATAATGTGTGGGATGATTAGGAAGGTACATTGTATATGCTTGTATATCTATGAAATAATTAATAACTCATAGTTTGACCAGGAGGATTAGGCATCATTGGTCTCATTATAGATTTACAAGTTAAAATAACATTATAATTGTGATAAAATTGAACACATCTAAGGCACACATCTTAGATAATATATTTTTAAAGAATATCCATACAAATTAAGATTTTTGTATTGAAAATTATATAACATATTATCTTCAATTATTATTTATAATTGCATATCTTTAATATCACAAGTGGGGAGAGAATTGTTTTTCTATTTCTTACCCCTTGTATATTAGAAACTTGTAATAATATAATTAAAAATAGAATGATTGTAAAATGTAAGAATTTACTAATCATTATATAATGATACAATTTAATTGCAATCTCAACTTCTTTATCATCAAAATGTTCCATAAATGACAATTCAAAATAATCCTTAGAATTACGTACAAACTGATATTATTATTGTAATCACATCCTCAACCATATATTAAAGCTACAATATGTATCAAACATAATACTTTCCCCTTTCTAACCTAACACATTTAAGCATAGCCTAAAATCTAAAATGATAAGCTTGAACTCAAGCAACATATTCCAAACACTAACTCGTACTTAGGTCGATATAATGATATATATGTAACCCATGACCTTGACATATTTTTGAAAAGAAAACTTTGAATACTCTACAAACATTAAAAGATTTAGAGAATTTTTGTCTATGTGCAATAAATGTGTCAACTAAATTAAACACTAAAAAAAATCAAGGTGACTAATTTGGAATCAAACTATGAAAAGAAACTAAAATTATGCCTTCTTACAAGCGTCCCATTGTCCTCTATCTCTAAGGATTCTTCAAGACATTTTTCGTCTAAGATTTTATGAACTTGGCTTTTAGAATGACAACCTAAAGAATTAGATTAAATTCAAATGAAAGAAATCCTTCTTACACTATATGATGATAAGCTAGATGATGCACAAATTAAGATCTAAATGATGTAAAAATGCAACATATTGATATATGCTAAAATGATATTCTACGAAAATGCTTAAAGAGTGCTAAAATGTTTAATTTCAAAAATGATAATGCTATTCTTACTAAAATTCTTCTAGACCTTGATTAGTGCAAATGAGGGATTATTTATAGATTTTCCATCGCTCATGTTCTAGGTGGCAAATATGGATGGTCGAGATTAAATTTGAAAAGATGAAGGGTTGGAGATGGAGAAGTTGGAAAGAAAAGTGGATCATGCTCCCTTTTCAGGGGCCAAGTTCTATGTGGAGCATGAAGAGAAAAAAGGAATGCTAAGTGTAATCAATTGGCTGCAACTACCATGTGTCCCTTAAGTTTGTTGAAGATAATTTAATTAATTAAATATTTAAGAATATTTAATTTTTGAGACACATATTGATGTCACACTTTGATGTAGAATGATAGGATGAGTTGGCTAGATGATGTGGAAATGATTTTAGGATACGAAGAAATAAATGCCATTAATCATATAAATAAATTAAAGAATTTATTTATAGATAGAGGAAATATTATTTAAATAGCATGTATTTAATTAATTTTCTCAAGCTGAGTTTTAAGTGCATATAGTTTCAGTTGTGTTTGGATCCCTATGAGTGGATGTATAATTGATCTCATTAAGTACAATAATCTTATTAGTTTGTACGTAATTCAAAGGATGTGATTACAATAATATTATCTTTCTTTCTTGGCACTCTTCACTACAAAATAAAAATTACCAATTAGTGCAATTATGAATGGCATGTTAGAGATCATAGTTTTAAATATTTTATGTTTTGATCTTTCAGAAATCTTCTATCTTGAAAAGTATAAGGGGATAAGAGGACTAAATTATATTGTATGCTGACTAAAATATAAAATGATGTTATACACATCGATTAGAAATAATTTAATATTATATTAAAATTATTACAATTGCTATAAAGGTTAAAGTAAATGATATAACTACCATGTTAAGTTGCAACCTATGTAAATATTTTTTGATTGATGTGTTAATTCCAAATTGGTCCATGCATCTTGATATCTTGGATTATGCCACTTAATGTCCTCTTCATTACAAATTTAAATCCTATGTTCTAAATATTAAATTTATTGACCACAAACATACATTTATAGGAATTTTATACATCATTTATACCTCTCTATCTATTGATATATCTCCTCGTCTCTCCCTCCCTCATACTCTATATCTCTATCTTTGTATCTCTCTCATCTATGCCCCCCCCCCCCACATTCTTGCTCTCTCTTTCTCTATTTCTCTATACTTCTCTATCTCTTTGTGTTGTCCCCCCCCTTTCTCTCTTCATCTCTACCTATATCTCTAGATATAAATGTCTCTCCAAATCCATCTGTATCTCTCCCTCTCTCTCTCTCCCACCTCTCCTCTTCACAAAACTCTATATCTATACCTCTTTTCCTTTATCTCTATATCTCCATATTTCTTCTTCCATCTCTCCCTCTATCTTTATCTCATTATCTCTCCATCTACCACTACCCCCATATCTCTCCCTCTCTCCCCTCCTCTAAATATCACTTCATATCTCTATCTTTCTATCTCTCCCTCTTATTCTCTCCCCGTCTTGGTCCCGCTCAATATATATTTATCTTTTTAATCTCTATCTATCCCTGTCTCCTCTCCTTTTCCTCTTTACCTCTCCCTCTCCTCTCCATATTGGTATAACATGAATCTATTAGTGATGGAGATTCATTACCTTCCTAATTTAGGGTTTTTATTTCAATCATGTTTCCATCTATATCTCTTTGGCCCCTCTATCTCTACATCTCTCTCACCTCTTTATGTATCACTTCCTGCCTCTATCATTTTCTTTCTATCTCTGCTTCTCTCTCCCCCTATCCATATGATTGTCTCTTCCATCTCTATCTATCCCCATCCCCTCCCCTATCTTAATATTTATCTTCCTTTATATCTTCATTACACACTTTCATTCATACATCCATTCCCTAGGGTATCTCAAGGACACTACTAAACAACAACATCTCAATAACATTCTATGATAATTTCCATTTATCCTCAAGTTCTAAGTTCATTTTATAGAACCAAACCAAATGTTCCTATTTATTATTCTTACATTAGTCATCTAACATATTGTGAATCCATATACCAATCTCTATGAATAGAACTAGATCCCTTCCCAAGAATTACATTGTATATCATCAAGATTAATAATCACATCCATACATTTGAATCATAAGAACAAGTATTATCCTTATCTAAACACATGATTTCATTTAGGGTTACATACAACAAGTCTAACTCAATCCTATATATAAAGAACATTTTCATAATATAAACCACATGAAATTACATCATCTTGTTATATTCCAAGATCATATTCTTTGCAACATCATATTACAAGATTACAAGAGCACATAGTCTTCTTTCACATTACAATGCCATCATGAATATTGAAGAGGGAAAGACAGATTTGAAGGTCAAATGATCAAAACATAACGAAATTGTAAAGCGGAAAAATCGAACCCTAGTTGCTCTCCCCTCTTCCAACTCCAAGGAGAGAGAAGGGAGGTCACTAGGGTTGACGGTTTTCACTCAGAGGAGACTTTACATTCAAAAGAGGGGTTGAAACCCACAAGATCCAATCCCACACAATGCAAGATTGGATTCTAGATGAGTTTCAAGGGTTAAGACAGCAAGGCTACCCTCTTTTGTAAAGATTGTGGATAGAATGATTAAGCTAGGAATGCATAGAAAGTGAGAAAGATTCACTTATAAACTGAGATAGGGATATAGGATGAAGCTGCGGACCTAGGATTAGCAATAAAATGTTGAGACGGCGTTGTCCTGCAAATTTGAGCAAAAGTTGACGGGACGATGGCGCCCGGCGTGCACACGGTACTCCGAAAAATCCGCGAAACGAAGGGGGATCTGTTCGTCTCTACACAAGGATTCCAGATCTTCAATTTCAACCGCGTACCTGCAACCTACACATAGAAAAGTGAAGATGATTGGGGGGTTAGGGATTAGGGGTTTGCCCTTAGGTCAAACCCCGGTTTTGGAATTAACCAAGAAATGAGAAATGCTGTAAATGTAATGTAAAACAAGTACTAATACCTTGTTGTAAGGATGTTTGTATCCTTATGTGCGAAGGTATAGATGTTGTTGTATGTTGCATGTTGTAGTATGTGATCTCCTCTTCAATGGTTGAATCCTTGTCTTGAATGCAACACTTAGCCTTGAATGGAGACTTAGAATGATCAATTGCTTGAAGGAATGCTTGAATGCTTGAATACTTGAATGTTTGAATATCGTTTCCACGCCTTTTTCCCGTCTTCCTCAAATGAGAGAGGAAAATGTAGTTTATATACTTGCCAATTAGGGTTGATAGACTGACTTTCCCGACCTTAGGCCGACCAGGAAATGTTATTTTCCAATTTGCAAACAAAAAGACCCGAAGTCCCATAGGAGACCGGGCCCAAAATAGGGCCAGGGACCAGGGCGCTAGGCGCTCTGGTCCCACCTCCCAAGACAGTAGGGTGCAAGGAGGATCAGGCTAGGGTGCTGGAAAAATGCAGTTTTTGATGTCGTGGACAAGTTTCGGCATCTCCATTCAGGTTCAGTGTTGCGTCGCCATCGTGAAGACCCAAATGCGATCGAGATTGCAAGTGTCGCAATTTTAGGACGCTACAGAAATAAACATGCAGAATGCTAAAATATCATTAAAAGACCATTTCACCTTGCTATTTTACCTTCTCCTTCGGATTGAGCTTGATGAAGTGAAGGCACCCCTTGATAATGCTCCACTTGATGTGCTCCTTTGATTGCTGGATGTGGATGGCTCTCCAATGTTGTGCACAAATGGAATGGATTTGAAAAATGATAAGGATGAGATGATCAAGTTGCCAAGATGATTTCCTGGGCTCAAAAGGGCAGCATAAACTTACTGGATTTCAAGATGTTTTAAAATGAATGGATGAAGCCCTATTTTATAGGAAGAGGAGAGGAAAATGGATGGCTAGGATGAATTCGAGATGAAGGGCTAAGATTTACTTGTGAGCTCACACAAGGTCCAAGAGAGGGTGTGGAGACTAGGAAATATGCCTTAAGCAAGGAAACCCTCAAACACACTGATACCTCTTGTTCATGAGAAGGTAAGTGTTGATAAACACTAGTACCAGGTCGCTGGTTTATACAAGAAGGATCCAAAACATGCCATACTATGAAATATGCCCCAATATGCACCTATCATAACGTACCTGGATATGGAAGAACCCAGGTAGTCATAAATACTGGCATTCGTAGGGAAAAAGATGCAAGCCTATATGAAAAGATCTAACAAAATCTAACAAGTCTCTTCCTTGCGACCAAATGATACCTCTTGCCAAGAGTAGAACTAGGATGGACTTGGGATTGTTTCTCAAGACTTCTTGAAGCTTACACACAGAGGCATAAAATCTCACTTTCAATGGGACATTCCTTTTTCATGACTCAGGCAAAGACTTCATCATCATACACATGTTTTATTGGGAGGTGGAAAAGAAGGAATGTTGCGCATGTGTGGGCTGGATGCTAGATTATTTGTAGTATCGACATGATAGACAGTGGATCCGGTTATTTACCTTGGCGCCTGCACAGAGGTTTTCACCAAGGTACTTGTCCATAGCGCCACCAAGTGGTTTTCACTAATGGACGAATTGTTTTTTTTTTCTTTTTCTGATTTTTTATTTTTTTTGTGTCATAAGGTGCCTGTTTGCCAGGTTTTCACCAAAGTGACGATTTTTTCGGGATCTTTTTCTCATCATTTTTTTTTATTTCTTGATTTTTTTTTTTGACAATTTAAGACTTTCTGAGGACTAAGCATAAAATCTTTTGAGGTGCATGATATTCATTGGGTCATCCAAAGGATTGCCTTTAGGAGTAGCCAATTGATAAGCTCCTAATCCATATTTCACTATGATTACATATGGTCCAAGCCAATTAGGCTCGAACTTGCCTTTCTTTTCTCTTTCTTGTAGATTTTTCTGATTTTCCATGAGGACAAGATCACCAACTTGGAATTCTCGTGTTTTGACTTTTTTATGATAACTCATGCGCAGACGGTTTTGATATACCCGGAGATGAGTCAAGGCCTTGAGGCACCTTTCATCTAACAATTCTAGCTCTTGTAAGTGGGCAATTCTGTATTCTTCCTCTGGTAGGATGTTTTGCAGCAATACCCTTAGAGAGGGGATCTCGATCTCAAGGGGAAGGATGGCTTTGGAACCAAATACTAGGGAATAAGGAGTAGCACCTATGGGGGTGCGGATGGAGGTGCGGTAGGCCCACAATGCAGGATGGATTTGGAGATGCCAATCACGACCCGCTTCATTGACTGTCTTTTTGAGGATTTTTATTAGGGTTTTATTAGAAGCCTCAGCTTGGCCATTGCCTTAGGGGTAATATGGAGTGGAGAAGTGGTGTTGGATGTTGAATTTTTGGCAGAGTTCTTTGACATCCTAGTTCTTAAATTGTTTACCATTATCTATGATGATAACTTTTGGGATGCCATATCGGCAGATTAGGTAGTTTAGGATGAATTTGGATATTTGATTGCTAGTGGTGAAAGTAAGAGGGATAGCCTCTACCCACTTGGTGAAGTATTCGGTGGCGGTGATAATGAATTTATGTCCATTGGAAGATGAAGGGTGGATTTTCCCAATGAGATCGAGCTCCCACTGTGAGAAGGGCCATGGTGTAATAAATGGCTGCAATTCTTATGACAGTGCATGAATCTTGTCGCCAAGCTACTGGCAAGGGATGCATTTCTTCACATAATTGTATGCATCTTCTTCCATTTTAGGGCAATAGTATCCTGTTCTCAAAATTTTTTTAGCCAATGTGAGTCCACTTGAGTGTGCCCCACAGATACCCTCATGTACTTCGCGTAATACCCATTCCGCTTCTTGTTTATCTAAACACCTTAGGAGGGAACCATCAAAATGCCTTTTGAACAAGGTGTCTGCAAGGATGGTGTAACAGGCACATCGGCGGATGAAGGTTTGCTGTTGGGTTTTGGTGAGGTGTGGGGGAATGGTGTTGTCTTTGAGGAAAGTGAAGGTTTCTTAGTACCAAGGGGACTCAGGACCAATGAGAACACACACCATTTCAAACTCTGGTAGGTTGTATGCCAATATAAACATTTTCTCGACCAAGAACTCGTACTTCTAACTATGTGCTGGCATTTGAAGGAGGGAGCCAATGGTGGCCATTGCATCTGCAGCCTTGTTGTTTGTTCATGAGATTTGGTCAAACTTGATTGTCGTGAAATGTTGCTTAAGATCTTCAACCATGGTACGGTAGGGAAGGAGTTTATCATCTTTTGTCTAGTATTCATCATTGACTTGTTTTATGATGAGTTGGGAATCGCCATAGACTTGTAAATCTTTTATTTTCCAATGGATAGCCAAGTGTAAACCTATGATGAGGGCCTCGTATTCTGCTATGTTATTGGTACATACAAAGGCTATCTTGTATGATTTGGAGATGCCATCTCCTTGAGGTGTGATCAATAATATTCCTGCCCCCGATCCATTTTGAGTGTAGGAGCCATCAAAATACAATTTCCATGTGGAGGATGTGGTAACAGTCATAATGAACTCATCTGGTAATTTTGTGAGAAGAGGATGGTCACCTGGAAGTGGAGCTTCAGCCAACTGATCTACAATGACTTGTCCCTTGATTGCTTTTCTGTCCACATATTCAATGTCAAACTCGCTTAAGAGCATGACTATCCTAGCAAGATTTGGTCTGCTTTGGGAAGAAGGAGAATTGACTCCTTGGATGGTTATGACATTGACATGATTGTCTACAGGTTCAATGTGACTTACTAAAAAGTCAAAACCAGTTATGTGATTAGTGTAGTCATAACCCATTGCGTTAGATGATGAGCCTTTTCCTTTATCATGCTTCGGGAAGGGTTCTTGGTACATTTTGAGTTTGTCATTGTTATTACCAGGTTTTGTATTTGCTACTTCAATCTCACCTCTATCAATGAGATCTTGTATGTAGATCTTCAGTTTCATACACTTTCGTGTATCATGTCCCTTGATACGATGGTATTCACAATACTCATTTTCATTATACCATCTTGGTTTAGGTTGATTGGGGTCAAATGGGTGAGTGATTGGAAAAACCACTATACCTGCTTGGACAAGTTTTTGAAACACCACTTCAATAGGCTCAGCCAGAGGAGTGAAATCTCTTGGAGCCCTATTATTTGATTGGGGTGGTCGTCCCTAGATTGAGACATTGTTGTGAGGTTTTTTGGATTGATTTGGATTGTTGAATTGATGATTGTTGGTGGTGGATTTTGGGGGAGTGACTAGGGTTTGGACCCGCTTTGCATCAGTTATACCATCATTGACCACATTTTTGTTTTTGGACCAGAATTTTGGCTTGTCGTTATAATAAGAGGAAGAACTTTGTATTGGATTCTGGTAATGTTTCAAGGTTCCTTCCTCCAACAAGACACGTTTGAGGGTGAGGCCCTTATGTGTCAATTTTTGGAAGGATTTAATACATTGAGATATTAAAGGTCTTGAAAGTTCAGGCACCAAGTTCTTTTGGAATAGTTCAATTTGATGCTGTTCTGGCATGTCCCACTGGAATTTCTTGATAAGATGTCGCCATCTTTGTAGGAAATTGGTGAAGGTTTCTCCGGGCCTTTGTTTTGTATTACATAAGTCCATCATAGAAACATCATTGCCCATGTTGTGTGCATAGTGGGCCACAATTTTTCTGCCAAGTTTGGAAAAGAGACGATGGAACCTCGTGGTAAAGATGAGAACCATGCCAAGGTGTCTTTCGTGAGACTCTTGGGAAAGAGTCTGCGAAGATAAAGGTCACTATAGGAGACTTCTTGGTATAAGACATGGAATTCTCAGACATGGTCACGGGGATCTCCTTTGCCTTCATACTTGGTGAATTTAGGGGTCTCAAATCCCAGGGGATATGGTGCAACTGATATAGACGGGTCATAAGGACAAGGGAAAAACTCTTCGAATGAGTAAGCTTTCCTTTTATTAGTCCTTTCTTTCATGTTCTTGATGATATTCTTCATGTCTTGAATTTCCTTGATAAGGTCTTGTTGTGGACTTTGATATTGATGAATTGTATTTGCCCCAAGAATTGGATGAACCAATGAAGGTGCACCACCACCAATATATTGATATGATGAGGAGGTGGGAACGTGGGATGTGATGACTGATGTCGTTGGGGTTTGAGGGATAGTTGGTTGCAGTTTGCCAACTATTGTGACGTGATTTAATACACCGCAGATAAAATTTGCGACATTGTTGGGAGGAAGGGAAGTTTGTGGAATAGAAATTTGTGGTTGAATAGAAGGAGGTGGTATAGAAGTTTGTTGGAGAATGGATGAGATCGGATTTGATAGTGGTATGGATGGTAAGGAGGAAGAAGGTGGGATGGAGACCATGGTGGGAGGTACCGCAGGTGGCATTGATTGAGCTTGGATGATTGATGGGGGCGCAATTGATTGAGTTTGAATAGTAGGTGCAACACTTTGTGTGGGAGTGAGGTCTCCTTGTGGTTGTTGGGCGAGAGTGGATCTATTAAATTCAGGTGGAAGTTGAGCTCCATGTTCAAGAAGAGTTTTTAGAAGTGTAGTAGGATTGTGTTTAATAAACTTTTCCATCATCTCTTGGTTATAAGAATTTGCTAGGAAAGTTTGCACTTCCAGACAAAGTTCATCTTGGTTAACCATGTCAAGATTTTGACTTTGATCTTGATCGCTAGGTTGCCCATTTTGTGTATGATCTTGCGTGGGATCTTCATATAGGACACCAATGTCTGGCATGCCATATTGTTGTTTAGCCATCTTTTTCTTTTGGGATTGAGTTGCGACCATACATGATATTTGTGATGAAAAGACTTAGGAAAATTGTGATGAAAGGACTTAAGAAATTTGTGATGAAAGGATTTAAGAATTTTGAGGATGAAAAGACTTGAGAAATTTGTGATGAAAGGATTTGAGAAATTTCAGGATGAAAAGACTTGAGAAATTTGTGATGAAAGGACTTGAGAAATTTGTGATGAAAGGATTTAAGAAATTTGAGGATGAAAGAATTTAAGAAATTTGAGGATGATAAGACTTGAGAAATTTGTGATGAAAGGATTTGAGAAATTTCAGGATGAAAAGACTTGAAAAATTTGTGATGAAAGGATTTAAGAAATTTGAGATGAAAGGACTTGAGAAATTTGTGATGAAAGGATTTAAGAAAATGGAGGATGAAAGGATTTAAGAAATTTGAGGATGATTGATGAAGAAGCTATGGTAGTGATGGTTTAGAAGAAACTTGATAACTAGGTTGTCTTTGACATGAATATGACTTAATGGAGGATCGATTTGAATGGCAAGTTGTATGAAGGGATATGACCACCTTGATTTGGATGATAACAGGTGTTTCAAAGGACAAACTTGAATGTTGACGTAGAGGATAAACTCTTAGCTTCTCTCTTGGGCTTATGAAAAATGGGATGGACAGAGCTTTGATGCAATTTTGGACTTTGTGTGTGTAATGGCTTGGACAATTGTTTGTGTCTTGACAAATGTTTTTGCAAAGTGTTTGGGGATAGTGATGTGTTTTTAGTCTACTCTTGGCAAGTATGTATCAAACAAAGCAAACACAATGATCAAATCCATATTATCTCAAAGACACTCATGCTCATTTACAACATTCTTAAGGCTAGCAAGGACAATAGTCATTGGATCCCAATTGGTTTCCCAGCTACACTTACCCAGAGCAGACACTTAGATGCTTGACCCCACTGGCTCCCCTCCATGGCACTCACTTTTCAGGGCAGCCAAGCATCAATTCCCATGAAAACTCCTCATGGCAAACTTTGTGTCTCTACTAAGGGCCATAAAAATATGGGCCGCTTTGGAAGTCCGACCTCTTGCACCAATGACTAGAAGGTTTTTGGCCACTATGAACAAGGTGTTTA
This sequence comes from Cryptomeria japonica, assembly GCF_030272615.1. Taxonomy (NCBI): domain Eukaryota; kingdom Viridiplantae; phylum Streptophyta; class Pinopsida; order Cupressales; family Cupressaceae; genus Cryptomeria; species Cryptomeria japonica. The sequence continues at coordinate 571,300,648 of NC_081410.1, forward strand.
GTAAGTCTTCCCGTTAGGAGCTACCCTTCAAAGTTGCGCAAGCACAATTGAGGCCTATAGCCCAACGAAGCACCAAGAACTTAGTAGTCACGCAAGTGTGATTGAGATCTCTAGGATCCTACTAAGCACCCAATGTGAGAGTGAACTCTCATATAGCCCCAACCATTAACCCTTTCGTAGTCAATGGCCTATTTATTATAGTGAGTTGGGAACCCCAAGTCTGGGTGTACTCACTTGAGTCGTTCCCCTCTTACCTTCTCAAAGATCGTCTAAGGGTAAACACGCAATCAAACAAGAAAAGGTTGGAGGGTCTGGATTTCTGATCATCTAGTAAGACGAGAGTATACTTTTCTACCTTTATGCTTTTATTAAAGACACATAAGACAATGATTTATTCCATTTTAATTAATATCTAGGTGCCTAATTTAAATAAATGCACAATATTTGGTTGAATCAGCTAGGCAACCTGCAAAACCACTTGATTAGTAGTTTGAAAAATGGAGTCTTCAAAAAGCGTCCTACAAAACAACTTGATTAGTAATTTGAAAAATGGAGTCTTCAACAAGCATCCTGCAAAACAGCTTGATTAGTAGTTTGGAAAAATAGTCCTCAACAAGCGTCCTGCAAAAAATAACAAAATGACAAAAATATTAATTTTTTTTATTTTTTGGGAATGAATAGAAAAACATGAATAAAAACTTTTTTACTAATGACAAATGTGGATTTGAAGAAATCTTTGATGGCTAAATGGGGTTTGACTAGGTTTTTGCCACTTTCCAAGGGATAGGCAAGCGAAAAATGGGGATTTTGGAGGAGAGATGAAGGAATGGGAAAATTTGTCCAAGAGGGACAAAGAAGCAAAAGTTGGAGATGGATAATATGAGAAAAATTTGGAGGTGATTGGATAAAAGGGGAAGGAGTTATGAAAAACCCTAAAAATAGAGAAATACGAGATTTTGGGCTTCAAAAAGTGGATTTTTGGGATAAGGCCTCCAAGGAAGGAAATGTGGAAAATGGTAATGTGGAGAATCTAGTGAAGTTTGGAGGAAAATGGAGTCGAGATAAAAATAAGATATGGCAAAAAAATAGAATTTTTTTTTTTTTTTTTTAAACCTTAGATTTAACAAAGCAGACAGAAACCCTAGATTTTACAGAGCAGATACCCTAAATTTAACATAATAAAAAAAAAATGTCAAAGGTCCGGATTTCTAATTGTCTAGATAGACAAGAGCATAATCTCCTACATTCACACTTTCCTGCGGTCAGACAGATTATATTTAAACAGAGCAGATAACAGGAAATGAAAAAAAAAGAAATGCAAACTACAGTTAGCGCCTAAAAATTTTAGACAGATTAACAGAGTAGACAGTAGCACTAAACAGATAGAAAAGTGTCAAAAGTCCAGATTTCTGATTGTCTAGATAGACAAGAGCATACTCTCCTATTTTCACACTTTCCTGCGGTCAGAGCATATAGTCGCGCTAAACAGAATAGAAAAATGAAAGGCCTGGATTTCTAATTGTCTATATAGACAAGAGCATACTCTCCTATTTTCACACAGATTATAATTAAACAGAGTAGATAACATAGCAAATAACAGATCGGATAACAGGAATTCAAATTCCCAAAAAAATGCTCTCGCTAATCGTAGACCTATCATGCTGAAACTGAAACAGAAACAAAAAAAAAGAATAGAAACAAAAACGAAATAGAAATAGAAAAGAAGTTGCGCAGAAATACAGAGCCACTATTCTGGAACCTGCAAGAAAAGATCATATTCTTTGCAACATCATATTACAAGATTACAAGAGCACATAGTCTTCTTTCACATTACAATGCCATCATGAATATTGAAGAGGGGAAAACAGATTTGAAGGTCAAATGATCAAAACATAACGAAATAAACATGCAGAATGCTAAAATATCATTAAAAGACCATTTAACCTTGCTATTTTACCTTCTCCTTCGGATTGAGCTTGATGAAGTGAAGGCACCCCTTGATAATGCTCCACTTGATGTGCTCCTTTGATTGCTGGATGTGGATGGCTCTCTAATGTTGTGCACAAATGGAATGGATTTGAAAAATGATAAGGATGAGATGATCAAGTTGCCAAGATGATTTCCTGGGCTCAAAAGGGCAGCATAAACTTACTGGATTTCAAGATGTTTTAGAATGAACAGATGAAGCCCTATTTTATAGGAAGAGGAGACGAAAATGGATGGCTAGGATGAATTTGAGATGAAGGGCTAAGATTTACTTGTGAGCTCACACAAGGTCCAAGAGAGGGTGTGGAGACTAGGAAATATGCCTTAAAGGCATTTCGTATCTCCACACTCCACAAGATGCATTGGAGGAATTAAAAATTCTCTAAAAAAGGATATCATGGGGATTGGAGGAATAAAAAGGAATTAAAAATTCCTTGGGAGAGGGGATGCCTAGAGGAATGTGTGATTTCGAAAATCTTACATTCACCTAGGAAAAGAGCATTTAAAGCTAGTGGCTAGATGAAAAGGACAAAGAGTTGACTTTGTGGCTAATCATGATGATTAACCATTAATGACTCATTAGGAGTGGGATTAGAGGAAATATTAGGTGGGATTAATATTTGTGGGAGAATTTGACTAGGAGAGAGAATGAGTGGAGGGAATAAAAAATTAGAAGAATAATGTTAAGTGAGTTTAGGGAGTTTCTAGAAGAATTTATTAGGTTAATGATGAATTAAGAAGATGATTTGTAGGAATCATGTAGGTTAACTAATTAATTGAAATTAATTAGCTAAGAGGAAGATTTGTAGGATTTGATTTTTTAGAAGAATAAAGAAAGGGATTGATTTATTAAAATAATAAATCATATGCTATAGTGACAATATTAATTATATTTAATTAATATTGAGAGGAATTTGAATTAACATAATTAATTAATTATGTGAGGAATTAAAAATAATTAAAATAATTATTTTTAAGTGTCTACAAATACAATATCATTTCAATTACATATTAATCAACTCCATAGATCATCTGCATAATGTAGAACAATATGATCTAAATACATGAACACTACATGGAATGAAGAACATCCCAATAGAAGAAGGCAATAAACCACCTGACCATGTGGAACCAAATAGGAACCACCCCCCGTGCTAGGAGATGACATGAGGTTCCAACTCACGCTCAAGACCTAGGCTGACACCTAACAACCAAGGGACTCAACATGATATGGGTGAACTCACAATACTGGTTCCCACTTTTTGACCAGCTTTGACACTTATATGAATATTTTGAAAAAAACCTTCACTTTCCGACACCTATAACTTTTAAACCGTTAAGAATTTGAAGATGATATAAACTAGTGATTTTTTACATCTTATTTGCAGATTCTAAATATATTTTTTTCAAATTTGTTTTAATAAATTTTTATTGATTTTTCCATCTCCCTCAAAAAGTAAATTTTTACAGCAAACAACATTTTTTAAGAGTGATGTGTATCCCGAAACGCATAATTTTTTTTCTATAAATGATAAATACTTAATTCTTTTGAATTTTGGTTTGTAACATCAATACCTAGGGCATGCAGTTGGTTTGATAGTGATATGTTGAATATTGTTCATTTTATTAAGTTTTGAAGTTCGACTAATTATAATTTAGATATAGGTGTACATTTGAACACATAACTTGTTCTATATATATCAAAATTGAATTTTATTTTTTTGGTTAGAAAGAAAACATCAATACCTAGGGCATAGATATTTTTCATATTTTTTTTGAATTAGTTTACTATTTTTCCCAATGCATTGAACAAAGAAGTTCATGTTCGGTGAAAAACCTACATTCATAAGAAATAAAATTAAATTATATTAATGAAATTAAATATATTAAAAGTTATACTATTTGGAAAGCTTATAATAAGGACTAAATACTTAAAAAAAAAAAAACTTTTAAATGAATTAATTTGACCCCCCAAAAGCTAATGTAAAATTGGTTTTTTATCAGCATTTGATAGAGGCAAAGGAGACTCTATTGCAAGTATGATTTAGAAGTAGAGAGGTTCTATCCAAGAAATTTTGATCTAAGAGCCTTTGATTTAACTCTCTTCAATTAATTAATTAAAATGGGACCTCTTAAAGCTTAAATCATTATATTTTTTTAAAAATGTATGATTTCAGCAAAAATCAGGACATACCAAAAAGTGGGAACCAGCTTTGTGAGTTCACCCATATCCACAAAGACAACATCAAGAATCAAAGATCAAATCACAACACATGGCTAAACCATAAATCAATAAACTTCTAGAGGCATGAGCAGAAACCAAGACATACGGATAATGGACAAATGTAGGGAAGAGTGTCATCACAACCTATCCTCATGTGGAATCCTCCTCAGCCTCGGAGCCAAACAAGAGAAGTTGGTTTTCCCAATTCTAGATCCCAAAACCTCCTCCCTAGGATTCATTGGGGCATAAACTAAATTTCATTATCCTGATTAAGTGAATCCCATTTACCCAAACCCAATAATTAATTATTACAGTGATCACTTGTAATTAATCATTTACTCTTCATGTGGTGTCGTAGGTCCAGATCCCCTCCTAGAGATTTATTGCTCATCTACACATGCAAGAGCCCACTCTCCCAACCATGGACCACAAACTTAGGGTAAAATGTAAATCAATATAAAATCATAATGACATAAAGAAGCTTCCAAATGACATAAAAATATTCACAACATCATTGAGCTCATACCGAACATAGCAAGGTACACATGGGCATATACATGGAAGAGCCTTCACCAAAACAATGCATAAAAATCAAAATAGGCAAAGAATAAACATGAATCAAAGATCATTCAAAATCCATTTCTAATCCTCAATAGTAAGGTAATCTACATCCCACTAGAGCTTTAAAAAACCATACCTCAACAACAAGGAATTCTCCTTCTTGCAGAAGCAACACACATATATGCAACCTCCTCAATGGTAAGGCACAAAACCTCTTATCAAAGAACAAAAATCATTATGCAAGATCATAATGCACCGAAGATAACTTATAGAAGCTCAATAAAATCCAAAAATGCCTCTAGAGAATGCACAAATCCTGGAAAAACACACATACAAGCCAAATTGACATTCCCCACACCTTCGAAGAAGATTAGTGCTCCTGGTTGACTGTTTAGCGCCCTTGGAACCCAGATTGGCATTTTTGGTTGATTCCCTAGTATTCTGGCTTGATTGATTAGCGTTATGGGTTGTTTGAGTAGCGTTTTTGGTAAAAGTGCATAAAACCAAGTAAAACTGACATATGAGGAAGGAGCACTTTCCTAGGTCTACACAGAAGCTCAAAATGACCCAAAAGCACTTCCTAGAAGTTTTGGGAGATCTAAAAAACATAAAGGGAACACAAGATTAATGAGTTACATACTCATAGAAAGAAAATGACATGAAAAACATTCTCCCAAAGTGCTCAGATTGACACCCCGCTTGCACATCAACAAGGGGAGACCTAATAACACTACAATAGCTACAAAGAAACATTACTAAGGCTATCCCAAGCCCAAATACATTTTCAGACCTTCACAAATGGTCTTTTGCCAAAAAGACAAATCATAGTGGAAACAAATGGAACTCCCGATGACCTAGAGGATACCCAGAACTTATAATTTTTACAAAGCAATAAGGGAGATGCAGAAAGCACAACAAAAAAGAAATATAACTTCAAATCAAGGATATTATCCCATCTAAATCATAGGAAGATGAAATCATGATAACACACAAAGAGAAGACACAAGAAAAACACCCCCGTTAGTCACATTTTCAGAATTTTGAAAACAACCAAATGCAAATCTCTTTCCAAAATCTCTTCCCAAAACCAAATTTAATTGTTTAGTCAATCCTACTTCCCCAAGAAATCTTTAAATAATCCCATAATGCAATCTTTGAACTGACACAATGCAAACAAGTTTTCTTTTCGGAAATTAAATGCGAAAGATGAAGAAGCCAACCTAGAAATCACAATCCAAACAAAGGTAGATTCAAAGAAGAGAAAATCCAACAATCCACGTAAACCAATCTTTAATCCAGGCTCCCAATCGAATTTAGAATTGAAAATTCAAATCGCAATCTACCAAATGGTAACTCGACAGTATTCATAGAAAGATCGATAAATAAAAAAATTAAACTCCAAACTATAGAGAAATTTCGACCAATCAGAAAATTCGGTAACATTATATTATACCTACCATGCATGATTTCGAGGTAGATATTATTTAGAAATATTATTTACTTACCCATTCGAAAATAGCCAATCAAATAGAAAGGTAAGTACACTTTATATTATATTTGATTATCAATAAGATAATAATTGTATAAACCCAAATAAGCAATAAATGATACCCAATAATAATAAAATAAATGAATTAAATGGGTGAAGCCATATAAATAGAAATTCTTAATAGAATATAAAATCAAATCGATAATAAACAATAAATAAATACGCCTGCCAATTGCATTTGGTTGAAAGCCTCTAAAGCCTTTTTAGCAAATCCGTCTTCTGCTTATGTCACACTTATGCATCCTTGAGATCACATTTATTTAAAGCCATATTTCGAACGATTTACATGCCTTGGATAGTCTACCACATTTTGTATGCATATCTACCATAGAGAGGATGTGAATTGAGGTTGTGGAATCAGCTTATGTCTACCAATTGATAATGCCTAAAAGTTTCTAAAGCTTCTAAAGTTGAACTATTCCATTTTATGCTCAGCAAATACTTCATTCCAAGAGACAACATCTATTTTGGTGACTTTTTTATTTGAATCAATTGATCAAAAAGTTTCAAACCTTCATAGGACACGAGGAGATCACATTTCAACGATGCATTCTGTCAAAAAATTTAACATGCAGTGTGTTTTGTTCCACATCTCACAAGTATGCTTGCGAGTACAATTATTTTTATGAATTTAAATTTTTTTTCAGTAGTTATTATAATTATTTTTGGTTGTATTTTCAAAATTCACAACTCATAACTCATTTACTTTCAGTTTTGAGTTGTGAATTTGTATTTCAAAACTCATAACTCATTTACTTTCATTTTTTATGATTCATAACACATTGTATTCACTTTTCACCTTTCACGATCTTTTGTTTTAACTTTTCGTAAATCACAACTATTTGTGACTTGTGGTTTTTGATTTCACAATCCATAACCTCTTTGTGCAATTGAATTTTCAAAATCGACAACTTTTTGCATTTGACTTTTCAAAATTACACAACTAGTTGTGAGTCGTGAATTTTGATATCACAACTCCAAACTCCTTTTGCATTAAATTTTCACAATTCATAGCACATGACCATATTTATCTTGAATTGTGAAATTGATATTTTTAGAAATGCACTTTTTATAAAAATTTACATTTAACTTTATTTAAATTTGTTTACTTCTTCTTACCTCTTTTAAGAGATTTTTTTATAATTTTTGACTGATGAGGAGTTTTGGCTTAAAATTTTCACCAAGTATCTAAGAGGCTATGATGGGGTAAATAATGTGATTTTAATATTTTTCAAAAATAGATTCATAAAGATGCAAATATTAAAATCCCACAAATGGTGAGGTGGGTAGTTGTGAAACTTGATCCCATAAATGAAAATGACAAGTGAAATACCAGATTTAATATGAAAGTTTTATTTTTGAGTGTTTAAAAATTGGGGTAAAAAATTTAAAATAAGAAACATTATTTATTTTTTTGTTCGATAAATATTTTTTTATATATTAAAATTAAAGTTCACTACGTACATTGTCACCATGTTTATAGAAAAAGGGATTAACCCCCAAAAATAAAGTAGAACAAAAGTTTCAATAAAACTAAGCTCCAAAATGACATTCATAGACAACCAATGCAACACACATAACATTTCTATTCAGAACTAGTGCTACTAAAAAAGAAAGTCCTAAAACACAACCCTACTTGTTTTTCTTTTTCTTTCTAGGACCATTCACCCAGTAGTCTTCGACTTCAAACACTAGCTCCTTGCCCTTGTCCTACTTCATCTTCGCGTCCCAATCCCTTCTCCTTTCATTCTTCATTGATCGAATAAACAACATTAGGTCCTCCTAAGCCTCAAAAGCCTCTTAAGTCCTTGCAACTCTGTTAGTGTCATCTCTCTTGAGCACAAAAGAGTGATATTTTAGATTGAAATGATTAGGCATGAATCTCTCTCCAAAGGGATGCCACAAGCCCTACCTTATAACCACTCTCCCTAGCAGAGAAACTAGCCCACACAAGGAATACGTAGGAACACATGCCTTGGCTACCCATTCGACTTTTGACTTCATGCTAAAATAGAGTCCCTAGGCCACTATCATCGAAATTATTTCCATGTTGGTTTTGTATCTGATCTCAAATACCAATAACTCATTCCCCAACAACCTCTTGATTATTTCTAGGAAGCCTTCCTTATCAAAGAGGAAAATATTACCACCTAGACACTTGTATCTGATACAACCGATAAATACCAACTATTGTTTGATGGAATGCAAAGTGAAATTGGCTTCCATCATTACATCCAAAGCACCTTGAATCAAAATCTCTACCAACCTGTCTTTAGTCTCATGCCACCACTCAAAAGAACAAGTCCTTCCTTAACTCAACAAAAGACATGCTTCAATTTAGAAAGCCCAAAAAAATCAAAGAATTCAGATATGAAATATGTTCCCAATTCATCCACATAGAAAAACATGTGCCATCCTTCATCCATGCAATAAATAATCACTTGCAATAAAAGCAAACAAGGTGGAAACACAAAAAAAAAGACGAGCATGTGAGCTCGGCTTTGGAAAAAAAAAAGTTTAAATCATTAACCATCACCTTTCAAAGGCAATCACAACTTATCCACAAGCGAGGCTTAGTCCATCCAAGCCATGTCAGCCCCTTTATTGTCCCACCAATGAATCACCCGAAAGTCCAACTCACACTCCAAGTTCAACAAAATATTTGCCTCCTCATTGCCTTCACTCCGAATGTGAGAAATTTTAAAATCTTGGAAGAAGTTAACTTTTTTACAAATAATATTAATGAATTTATTTATACACCAACACTATGAGGACCCTTTAGCAATTGCATCTATCACTATCTTGGAGTCTTCTTCTCAATACAATTTTGGGATTTTGAGGTTGCTTTCCAAATCAACTACCAACAATGCAGCTCTCACCTTAGCCACATTATTTGTTCCATTTGGTAGCCTTTGAGCTCCTTTACAACAAGCATTCCCTCTTTATCCCTAGCAACACAACCTTCTCTTGAGATCCGAGGGTTACAACATGAATCACCATCAAAATTCATTTTCATTCAACCTTTCTCTAGTCTCTTACACTTTGACAAATACTTTTCTCCCACCATAGGATTTACCCTACCAGGCTCATTATTAGGTTACAATTTAAGGAGAGGCCACTAGGATTGAATAATCTTATCTTTCATGTTGGAAGGATACTTCATAAATTATGTTTACCCGTATACATAATCACAACCTCTGAGATAGCCCTTTCTATTCTGTCAAATAGTCTCACCCTTGATTATTCCTTAATCTGGAAAATCCACTTGTTCCTCTCCTTCTAGATCTCCAAAATGATAATTGAAGGCACCACTGTCCAAATGATTGAGTATACCGATTTAATAGATTCAACATGCCAACTTTGAAAAATCTCAAGTAGAATACCAGGAAGCAGCATAAACTAATTTAACTTTTTCTTCAAAAAAATTCAGCAAGATTGCACCACTTCATAGTTCAAAATTAAATGATCTACACCTTCATTTTCTAATTTACACAAAATATGTCAAAAAGGACCATAAAAACCCAGTTTACTCAATCTTTGCCCTTGTAAGGATACGGATTTTCAATGCCAATCACGTAAAAACACCTACCTTGGGTAGACAGTGATTATTCCAGAACAACCTGAGATGTCAAACCTTAATAACACTCACCTCCTCAAGCAAATTGTACCCAATTTTGACCGAGTAACATCCTAAATTAGAGCCACACCAATTCAATTCATCTTCACCATTAGATAATGTGGGCTATATTCCAAAAAGTACCATCAAGAGCTTCCTTTTGGTGAACTGATAATGATAGATCTTAGGAATGTTTTCATTGCCAAACATCCAGTTCATTGACTCTCTTTTTCTCCAAATAATCTTTGACTCTATGACCCCAAGATGCCTCACTGATTTACCTGAGTTACACCACAACATCTCTTCCTATTAAAGAAAGCAACCCATCTTGATAATCTTTCCAAAAATTCAATTTCTCACCATTTCCCAACTCCCATGTAATGTGATCTATGATAACCTTATGATAGGAAAGAAGGAAATTCCAAATTGTTGAGCCTTTTGGGGGGTCCTGAATAGAGAGGATGTGTTCCTTGTCTTGGGAGTCTAATTACTTATGTGACAAAATTTTAACCCATTTTCATCTTGGATTCTAATACATTTGCCAAATCAATTTGGCCCCCATCAGCTCATTTAATAGACTCCAATTCCTTAGTCCTGATCCAACTGCAACTTTGAGTTTACAAATCTTGTCACAGGATACAAGTGGGATTTTATCTTATTCATTCTTCTCATTCTAGAAAAAAATGTGCATACATTGATTTATTACTTGCACCACTTTCTCATGTATTTTTAGACAGATCATAGAATAAATTGGAATGGCAGAGATGATAGTCGTGAGCATCAGATACCTACAGAAGCGAGCCAATTTCTCTTCCATACTTCCAATCTTTTTACACAGTTGTCCACCAATCTATACCATAAATTAACTCTACCTACACTCCCAAAGAAATGGATCCCTAGAAACCTACCGAGAAGATTCCCAGTCTTGACTCCCAAAACCCTTACAATCTCTCTTTGTTTTATCCAATGGAGTATTGAAGCATACATTTTTTGACTTCACCCAGTTGACTTGCTAACCTAAGGCCTCATAGAAATAGTTTCAATCCTTTTTGATGATTCTTGCCTCTCTATTAGTATCTTCCTCAAACAATATAGTATCATTAGCAAACTATTGATGAGTACATGAGTCAAGGCCTGCATCAATATTCACCCCTTTCCACTTACCATCCCTTTTTAAATTTTTGTATGAATCTTCCCAAGGCTTTCATAAGAATAATGAAAAGGAAAGCAGATCTAGGAGATCTCCTTGTCTGAGTCATCTTGAGGATTTAATAAAACCCTGTGGGCTACCATTTACCAACTCAGAACCATGGACCTTCAAGAGAAGCTTTCACCCAATTCAATCATTGTTCATCAAACCTAAAGTGTTCCATGACTTGAATTAACAAATATCTATCAATCATGTGATACACCTATCTAATTTGATCAACATTCGATCCAATTTTGCCTTCCTAATAGTGTGAATGGCTTCATGTGAAATAATGATCCCTTCAACAATTGACCTTTCTAGGATAAAATGACTATGCTCCTTCGAGATGATAAGATTTAGAACTGACTTCACTCTATGAATCATAACTTTAGCAATAAGTTCAATTTGGAAATGGTCTGATGTAGTGAGGGATTTGATGAAATATTCAAACATTATAGATTTGTCAACCCATTTCCCACCTAGAAAAAATATGTCAAGTTTTTCAGAGATGTTCCCCAACCCCCATCTTCTATTTGTCCATGTAAAGGCATAGTATTAGTTTTAATTTTCCAAAAACCATTAGAAGAAACAAAGTTTTGAAACTCTATCTAAGAACTCCTGAAATCTATTTTACCACCTTTTTTACTTGCCAACTCTAAATTTTCATCAAAATCACCTCCAATGATCACCAACTCATTATCCAAGCTCTAGAAAACTATAGAAATTTCCTACCACACTTCAGGATATTGTCTCACTCAAGGTAGACCATAGACATTCAAAACATAGAAATCACAATTCAATCTAAAAGAATGCACTTTACTCAGCTAGCAAAAAATAGAGTTAACCATCTCCTTCATTACCATTGTAAAAGAGTTCCATAAAATGCCCAAACCACCAACAATGCCATTTGTTTTCACAAAGTGGCCCAATTATAACCTCCAAAATCTCAACAAGCCATCAGACTCATCTTTCCCAAGCTTAGTTTCTTGAAGAAAAACCAAATCCGATTTAGTTTGATCAAGCCCCTGCTTGATCAAACCTCTCTTATCAGGGGCATTGCATCACCTGACATTCCAACTTAAGAGTTTCATTGTCCTTTAGGAAGGGAAACCCCCTTCCCTACTATCAGTTTTCTCTGCCCTTTTGAACTCCCTGCCAATTCCCACCCGAGTCTATTTGATTTACGTCCTCTAGTCTTTTTTTCTCCTAGTTTGGCCTTGTTCAATTTTAACTTTGATTGTTGAATAGTCCTGACTTCCACAATGCCCTCCTCATCCATCAACCCCCACTCTTCACCATCCTCATCAAAAGACCAATTGTCTGAATCCTTCTCTGAAGCATTCTCCCCATTTAGAGGCTCCTCCTTTTCTCCCACTTCATGAAATGCATCTGAGGAGCCAGGGATCTAGGTTGAGGCTCTATTTTGATCCAAAAGTCTTGTCCCCATAGCTTCCATAACCTTTTGCACCTTAACTATGGCTTCTACTAAAGAGACCACATCCTCTTTGCCCTAATATTCTGGGTCACTAGGAAGACTGACAACTACATTTTCCCCTTCCACACTTTGAGATGGTTTCATACCCACGATTTTAAGAGTAGGCAATCCATAATCTGATCATGAAAAAGGGCACATTCTACCCCATAGATTGTGGTAAAGTTCCAGCACTTGCAGCACCAAAAGGTAACTTGCTTCCAAGCCCTGAACTCATACCTAGAGTAGGTTGGTCCATTTTGTCCAAATTTAAGGCTTTTGTGGCTAAAACATCTTCCACAAAATTACTTCCCCCATTAATCTATTTATCACTCTCTTCCTGCAACTGCAATAAGTGCTCAATCATACTATTAATATCCAGAGATTTACCTTTAAGTCCAATAGTGCGCATCTCATCAAAATGCCCTTCTCTTTTTCATTTTTTTCATCTCTCTACATTTTGCTCAATTTCAATTTGTTGGCACCAACAACCTTCATTTGTGTTAATTTCTAATTTTTTGGTTAGAGGTAAATGTGGTTTCCATTCAATATAAATACATGCATACATGCTAAAGTCTTTCTCCTCTATGGCTTCATCTGATTTAATGTAGAAACCCAATTATTTCCCAATAGTCATGAAGGTTTCTTCATTCCAATATTCACATGGAAGGTTATACAAACACAACCAGATGGGTATTTCCTTCAACTAAGCATTCAAAGGGTTAAAATTTGGCACCCAATATTTCAAAAACAAACCCTTGCTCCCCATGAACAGAGGACCATCTCTAAAAACCCATTTTTAGCCTCACCATTCTCCATATTACTAGAAAGAACCCATTTGGCATTGTTTTTATTTCAAGCATGAAAGGCTAATTATCTTCACACCACTTTTTAATTTTACCAAAGGCAGTTCAATTCCCCGCCCATTTAATAAAGAAATCTCTTTCCCTCAAATTTGAAACCAACTAATACCAACTTCAATTATCCAAAAAATAATACATAACTTGCATCTTTGGCTGAGAAGGCCTTACCTTATCACCTCCATCAGTTTTTTGCAACTTCTTCGACTACCATTCTTTCTCTCAAATCTTCCTCCATTCCATTTTTGGGTCCTCTAAAAATCCATTGTACCCTTTGAAATTATGTATTGAGTCGTTCCTACTCCAACCTTGAGCTTGACCCTGACCATTATTGTCATTCTGAGAAAAATTGAAACCCATTTTTCTATTTTGATTCTCCCATACCCATTTGGTCTTGTTCCAAGATCGCATCGCAAGAAAAGCATAATTCCTACCCTAATCCCTAGGAACGAAAAAATCTAAAAACTCTTGACTACAACCCTAGTTGCCTCCTCAATGCCATCCCTACCTAACATGACATCCGTTACATTCCAAAAAATGTAAGAAATATTATTTAATTCTTTGAATTTTGAATATTGTAGTTCCTTTTAAATTGGACACATTATATACGCCTTAAACAATAAAAACTATTATCAACATTTAAAAAAAATAGATTTTGTTGTTTTATTTAATTTATATAATTTATTAAGTTTCATCCTTTCTCTCTCTTTCTCACTCTTTATTTTGTCTCCCTTACTCTCTTTTTCGATCCCTATTTAGCTTAGGTTAGGGTTACAGTTAGTTTTAAAGCATATAGGATAAGAGTTAGTGTTATTTAAGTCCAATTCTAATAAATTAACTATATATATATATATTCTTAAAAATTTAAAAATATCAAACATTTTGAAAATTATTTTTTAATAAAAATCAATTAGAAAAATTCTTTTATTAAACCAATGTGTGTGGTTTGTAGGTGACTACACATATCTCTACGACAAGCAAAACAATAAAACTAATTAGGAAATTTTTTTAAAAAAATTAGAATATTTATAGGGATACCACTATGACAAATGAAAGAAAAAAAAAATTGATTAGGAAATTTATAAATTTATTTTTACAATATCTAGATTACCATCTTTTATTAATTGAATTACAATCCTCGAGCTAATGTAAATATTCAATAATATATACCAATTTATTAAATAATATGTACCATCTTCTAATTGTAGTTAGAGTTGATTCAAATTAAGGTTCAAATTCCTTAATCTAATGCAAGTATTAAATAATATATACCAAAATTATATATCATGTTCCATTTATTATTGTAATTAGGGTTAAAGTTAAGGTTAGGGTAAGGGTTAGTTGAAATTAAGGTTTCCATTCTACGATAAAGCTTAGGTTAGGGTTAGTATTAGTGCTCAATTAGGGTCAGTGTTAGGATTCAATTACGTGTTTAACATTCTAGGATAAATCTTGGGGTTAGGGTTACAATTGAATTAGGGTTTGGTTAATATTAGTGCTCAATTGGAATTGGAGTTTGCATTCCTAAGATTTAAATTCGGGTTATATAGAGTGTTAGGATTATATTTCAATTACTACCAAGGTTAGGGTTAATATTATACTTATAGCTAATGTGTGTTATGTTAGAGTTAATTGTTTCCTCATTTTGTAAAAGAGTTAAAATGTAAAGGATCTTAGGGGACTTATGAGGAGGATCTCAACTATTGGTGTGTGCGAAATACTATCTAAAAAGATGCGTAAAGTAAAGATGCATATGTGTTCTTTTATTGCAATATATCATGTCTAGAGCTCATATTATTGACTTTAGTTAATGATTCATATTACTATGGTTGGACAATCATTTTCAACGAACATAGCTTGCCACACAACATAGTTAGAATTGCAACCATGAACATATTGGTGTAATGTGAGTATGCAAAACAACACAAAGGAATTAATCAAGTTACTTCTACTATTTTGACCACACTATTACACAAAAATCGTCTTCTATTGAACTCATACTACAACATTCTTAGAGACACTAATCATTATCATTGTTGATGATCATATTCTTAAATATAGCATAAAACAAATCTACTCAGTGTAACCAATATCCTAAGTTAATTGTCTTCATACAAAGTAAAAGCATATTGCATTACAAATATATTTTGCATAGATTGTTAGTTTAAATTATAAGTTGCATCCTTTCATATCCATTTTGTTCCGACATTTTAAGATGAACTCCATTGTATTCTAAATAATTATTACTATCAAAAACACATTCGTTCCATCCAACTTTTGTATATCCAAAACATATCTTACTATAGACGTAACCATCCCACCTAATGGAAATACAAGTGCTGCTAATACATGTCAAGAAAATAAACATGAGGCAGAGGCAATCTCGAAAACAAATAAAGTGTCAGTACGATACATAACCTAAGACATTTCTAGATTTTGATTTATTGATTTAATATGTGTGATAACATTCAATAAAATTCCTGACCCACACTGCCACACTATTGCTCATATGCATGATGTGAGAGACGTGGTACGGGGATTAGAGTTAACTCTGCAGACTTCTTTAAAGTAATTCCAAGCTCGTCAGTCATGTCCATCTCTTCACAGCTCCTCCCGTCCGGAAGCATCCACTCAAATGAATGAAGTAACAAAGCCAAAATCAATTGAACCATACGACTTGCCAATGGAAGCCCAGCACAAATCCTTCTTCCTGCTCCGAACGGAATTAGCTCAAAGTTTTGTCCCTTGTAATCTATCTTGCTATTCTCACCCTCCAAAAATCTCTCGGGCAGAAATTCTGAGGGCTTCTTCCAAATTGAAGGGTCCCTCCCACTGGCCCACACGTTCACCAATACCTGGCTGTCTTTGGGTATCACAATTCCCTGGAGCACGCACGAGCTTTCAGCTTTTTGGGGAAGCAGCAGGGGAACTGGGGTGTGCAATCGGAATATTTCTTTAACAGCTGTATGAAGATAAGGCAAACGATCTAAGTCAGATTCTTCCAATCTTCTGTTGCATCCAACTACTTCATCCAATTCTTGTCGGACTCGGTTTAGTTTCTGCGGATTGCGAATGAATTCTGCCATGGCCCATTCTACTGTTGAGGTTGTTGTTTCAGTACCGGCGATAAAAAATTCCTGAAAAAGAATAGACGATTTAAAAAACGAACTGTACACAATTAGAAAAAGCGTTGATACTCTCTTGACATTCATACATTCATCTATATATCTGATGTGATCAATGAAACATAAACACAATCAAAATCTATAACAGCTTGATAATTAACTAATGCATTGTAGAAATCTGATTAAAGGAATTAACTCCACACAAATTTTCTACTAAATGTTTATTTTCAATCATTTCTATACATACAGCTATCAAGGCTCGAATATCAACGAGTGTGAATTCTTGACTTCTGAAATCCAGCAGAACATCCAGAAAATCCTTCATGGAGTCGTTCTTCCTATGACTTTCACTTCCGGAGGCGAGCCTTTTCTGTAGGAACAAATCCACAAAGTCATACATTTCCTTGAAATGCTTGGCCATCTGACGGCACACGCCCTGCGGGTCCAGGAACCGTAGAAACGGGAAATAGTCCACCAAATTGGGCTTTCCTCCGAGCCTCATCAGTTCACAGACGGAATGGTTGAAGGCCGCAGAAGCTGGATTGTGGGGATCGAAGACTCTTGTGCTGAAGATCATGTTGCCTAACAAATCTAGAGACGTGCAGAACACCGTCCGCCCGATATCCACAACCTTTCCCTTGTCGTCATAAAGTAGTTTAATTGTGTGAAATACCTCCTATCTTCTGAGATGTTGCAGAGCTTCCTGTCTTATGCTGCTGAAAAGCTCAACAGTTGAAATACGTCGGAGATGGCGCCACTGAGTTCCGTAATCGCTAAAAATTAGGGACGACTTGTGGTGAGAAATAGATTTGACGCCTTCTATCACCGTCCGTCCCGCGAAGATTAGGTCGTGTGATTTAAGGACCTCCTTGGCCATGGCAGGAGAGGACACCACCACTGTTGTTTTCATTCCCAGACGGAGAGTCATCAGTGGGCCGTATTTCAGAGAGAGGGCGTAGAGAGACTCGTGAGGCCTTTTTCCCAGCTGAAAGAGGTTTCCCACAATAGGCCAACCAGGAGGCAGAGGACGCCCTGTCCTCCGCTCTCTTCTCCATAGAAAGAAGAAGAATAAAAGCGAAGCAGCAGTATGGAGCACAGAATACCATGAAAACAGTGGAATGTCCATATTAACTGTAAACAAGGAGTTCCTTATTTTATTTTGTTTTCTAGTGTACACTATCTATATTTTATAGGCAGAGTAGGTACGAGGACTTGATTTTGCTCTCTGATTTCCAGGTCGTGGCACGTCTTTGTGACTCTTCCCTGGTTTCCAAGTCGCAGCACGTTTTTGATTTTGCTGAGTTTGTAACTTCAATAGACAAGACTTTTATGTTGAATAGGCTTTTGGAAGGCACGAGTATGAATTGTTGTATTTATCTTTGGGAGAAGCAGCCTTATCCTACTCATCATCTTCGATCTTTCATAGAAAGAAGAATAAAAAATTGGGGACGGCTTAATGTATGTGATTTAAGACTGAGACTGAAACTGAACCAGCAATAAAGAGTCCAGAAAAACATTTTTCAAAAGTAATCTAGGATATTTCTTGAGTGGGTTCACTTAGGTATTTTAAGAGAAACTATTCACATGAAAGAGATCCAAGCATAATGATTTTTTTTTGTCATAAGAATAAAATACGACAAACATTTATACCTAATTAATTACAACTTTCACCTATCTTATATAATATCTTTATTCATATTAATGATTAAATTTTTTGGTAAAATGAATAAAATACAACAAACATATACTCAATTAATTACAACTTTTACCTACCCTCCATAATATCTTTAATCATATCAATGAATTAATTTTTTTTTCAAAAGAATAAAATACAACAAACATTCCTACCTAGTTTATTACAACCCTTACTTATCCCAAAGTAAACGTATGAAGGTGTTTCAATGACATTCATCAATAGATATCCTAAAATCCAAGGCAAAAACTATAAATGCATTTCTTTGCTATTTATTCAAACTTTAATATACACGTTGATAATCTATTCTATAATAAAACCTTGAAACTCCATGGATGGGAAAAAAATATCATGAGTTAGTAGAAATAGTTCTTTCTTAAGTTATTCTAGTAAGAACTATTTCTTTCTAGAGAAATTGAGTGCATACCCAACACTAACTACTACTAACAAACAAATGACCAAACTAAGATTAAGAACAAATTTTATTTGACAAATTATATTGTTGATCAATAGAAGACATGGATGAAATGGAAGATATGGATGAAATGGCTCCACCTAGAAAATCATTCTTCTAACATCACTTACAACATGTCAAGTAAGATTCAACATTACTCATAGCTTTCTATTTGTTTGAATCTTTTTATTATTTTTCTTCTTTACATAACAGTTTTAGGTTTGTCCATTTTTTCATGCTATACATTTTTTCCCTATTCTTTCGTTTATATTTGTTAAATTTTAGGTCTATCTTTATTGAGATACTCGTTTCCTAACCCTCAATGCCTTGACCTATGGTATCAAGTTATGCATATAGAATAGATTGTGGATTCTTTCTTACACTCAATAGGACTATAATATTATTACAAAATGATGTTACAATAACTAGACACACGATCCCCCAAACCTCCAAGTAGCCCTGCCACAGCTAATAACCCAGAGCCTCCCACACGACAAAACCTACAAAAGTCACAAAAGAGGGATATGGTATCAAGTTATGCATATAGAATAGATTGTAGATTCTTTCTTACACTCATTAGGACTATAATATTATTATAAAATGATGTTACAATAACTTTGACAAACTATATATGACATATACATCCACAACCATTTGAAACTTATTCTAACTTGATTTAACTAATTGTTTCTACCATGAAACCTCCAACATTAAATTTAGGTGAGGAAATAAACTGGATTTAAAAGGGTTATATCCTTTGATAAACAAGATCAAAAGTGTTTTCGTCCTTGAATATATGCTTTCAAACTCATGTCCTTACAATGGGATTTTCAATTATGATTTTCATGTATTTTTCATAATTATCATCCATATTGACATGCGACCTTTAATATATCATAGAAATAATATTGATATGTGCATCAGTAACCTCAAAAATAAGAAATGGTATGACACCAATGATAGCCACTCATATTAGGTACATTTTTCTAGATCAAACACAAAATTGTGCTAATGTGTATGGTCACACTTGACATTCATGAGAATTTTCTTCTTGAAACTTTTGAATGTTATCCATAATAATGGCTCGAGGCCCCATAGCATCCAAAACCCTAACCATAAAATTAAGAGTAGCAAGGGCATCTTCTTTGTCATTTTAGTTGGAGGTACATATAGATGGATAGTCCAAGAATAAAATAATTTATTTTTGTAAATGAGATCCTTTTTACAAGTTACAATATAAAATTGTGCACTAATGGTTCTCAATTATACGTCTAGATCTAGTTGAGATAGTGAGAAATGGCAAGAGTTTTGAATTTGATGGTTGAGAATGATAATGAATGTATACCATTAAGGTAGATAGGTAAGGGGAAGATTAAAAAAGAAGCAATAAAGAAAGGAACTATGGAAAATTCTAAGAATTAGGGCATACTCATACCAGCTAGTACCATGTTTAAGGCATGCATGCACTACTAACTCTAATATTATAAACTAAAATTAGTTATTGGGGGTCATAAATTAGGGATGCACAAGAAATAAATAGGTAAATAGATGAGAGAAATTGTAAATCCTATGATATGTATAAAATTATTAGTAGAGTTTTTTTAAAAAGCATGACAAGAAATGGGTTGCCAAGTACAAGTGAGCCCACAATTCTAACTTCAACAAAGTTCCTTAGTAAAGTCATCAACTCAATAACTAAAAGTTCAAGACAATATTCAAATGTTACATGGGAAAGGAATTTTTTTATATGATTATAGGGAATGAATGAAAGGAAAAATAAGGTGGACAAGTTTAAATGTCAAATACTTAAGAGAATTAAGAAAAGTTGAGCTTAGACAAGATGATATATGCTAAGATGAGGATCTTTAAGACTTTGATGATTTAAAAAAATTTAAATGATTAGAGATTTCCCAACAGTAATAGATTTCAAAAATATTGGGATAACATAGAGGAAAGAAGAGAGACAAATACAAACAATTGGACTAGGAAAAATGCAAGAGTTAGGAAATAAGCATTTTGGTCAATAACGAAATTGTTATAAAATATGCATGTGACATATTAGAAATCAAATTCTAGTCTATAACATGGGCACACCAATAGTAATGTATAGTCAACCATCATTTATTCTATTATTATATGGACTGATAGTCTTTAATAAGACTTATTTTGAAATAAATTTTATTGTTTATACAAACTAGTAATATGATCAAGGCGAAGAGAATAAAATTCATACACTTGAAGATTAAGATGTGAAGTATTTTTTATATGATACTAAAGATTAAATCTATCGCATAAAATTTGATACTGTTGTTCCTAATTAGTTGATTAACATGTTGAGTAAGCATATACCTATTTTATAAATCTAATATTCTTGATCTACAATAATTAATAAGATCCATTTTATCAAATTTGCATAAAGATTAACTTTAACCGAGCACCATGGCACAAATATTTTATACCTTGCTTGTTAGGGTTACATACTATCATCCTCACTAGTTAGGCTAGAACCCTTAAGTTAAATTTTCTCTTTTTATATATCTATACCCTAAATTATCACATGTTGTGATTGGATGCACAATTATACTTGTCTTTATTTGTTTATATTTTTCTTAAAATCTTAAAATCCCGGTAAAGTAGGAAGCAAGATATTTGGAAATCGTTCCTAGTATGAGTGGGGTAAATGTTTACTTAAATATTGTTGGTGTAAGTAATTATTCATCATGGATATTATTACACCTTACTTAAGTTTACTTAGGAAATGCATTTCATAGTAGTTTGTGTATGAGACACTTGGGTGTTTGTGCCACATTGGGATAGTGTGTGTAGGAGAATTTCCACCTTTTATGGTGTTGATCTTGTTGTTACACTCCACATTCAGTGGGTGATCCACCTCATGTGGAATATTATATTATTTCTCCTACCTACCCACACCTATTTCCTACCTACCCTAGTTTCTTACTGAGCCACATGTCATGTTTGTGTGCTCACATATCCCTAGCCTTGCCTATATAAGCAGGCTCATCAACATCGTTTGTACAGGCAATCAATCTATATCTTGTAATGATACAGTTGATCATATTTTGCATCTTGATAGAATATAGTTTATTCCTATCATCTATTTTGTCTCTCTTATTTGTGCTTTCCATTGCCTCTTGATCTTGGAAAAATCTCACATGGTATCAGAGCTAGTCCATGTCTCACATGGTATTAGAGCCATTAGAGTGCCATTGGTTTGCCAATTGAGAGAATTTTGGGGTTTGCATTTTGGAGCTTTCTATTGCAGGTTATTATTGAAGCTTTATGGGTCAAATCTAAGGACACCATTGGATTGCAGAGGTCCAAGAGAGTCAGTTTTGCCTTTTGTTTCATCCAAATTGGACTTCGGAGGCCAAATCTAGAGGCATTTGAAGTTTGAAGCCGTGGCGGAAATTTTCCAGAAATTATAATTTTGCAGGCAATTTTAAAATAGCGATATCTCACTCATCCAGACTCATTTTTTTGAGCAATGTTTTTTGTTTTGGGGTACAATTTCATGATTTGTATAGTGGTGCAGGAATTTTTCTATTTTTTGGATACAGGTTTTTCGAAAATCATGAAATCCTGATTTTTTACAACTTTGGAGACTTTGTTTGGGCTCATATGGACTCCTTTTCAAGTGCTATTTTTTTATAAAGTGCATAATTTTTTGTCTACTTTCATAATCCGCCATTTGTTTGCAGTGATTCTGAGTAGAAATTGTACATTTAGTATTTGGTCATTTTTGGCCTATTTGGTACTTGTATTTTGCTTGGATCCCAATTTAGATCTCTAGCAGTATTTATTGAAGTCTCTTAGATCTCATTTTGAGAATTTGTAAAGTTGAAATCAAAAGTCCACTTTGCTGTTATTTGCGAGTGCCAACATGATCTTTTTATGGGGGGTCACTTGTTCATTTATATCTCTTAGTGAAATTCCATTCGGAGGCATCTTCATCTGCATTATTCTATAGGGCTTCTTTGTTGGTGGCATCATTTTCATGTTTCAACATTTGAATATTTTATCATGATGTATGCTCTTGCATGAGCAATGTTGTAATCACACTATCATAAAGTTCCACACCTCTTTGTATCTTGTCATTGTTGACATATTTGATGTAATCCTCTTGTACACATAGATTAGGAATATCTTGTGAGACTTGGTGCATGGCTCTAGTTGAGACTTAGATTGTACACATTTGTGCATGGCTCCCGTGAGACTTGGATTGTACCATTATTTCTGTTATTTTTGAGTATCCAAACGATGCTCATAGTAGGTTGTCTCCATGCCTGATCCTCATTTTTGTGCAGCAAGTGATTCATCGTCATCAACTTGGTATCCGTTTTTGTCACACTTTGAAATTTTTGGTGCAACATAGGCTCTCTTTCTTCCTTATGGGGAGGTATTTTGTTCATTCATCATTGGACCATCCTTGGAGGAGATTCAACATTGAGTGGGGGCTTCATGGTCTCTTCTTCTCTCTTATGGGGGGGACTTTTTCCTCACATAAGGTTTTGTTCTTCTCATTCATCATTGAGAGCATTGTGTGCTTTCATAATCTCTCTCTTGGGGGAGGGTTTTTTCCCATTGGATTTTCATCTCTTTCCTCTCTTTATGGGAGATTGCATTTGCATTTGTACATGAGTACCTAACATGGCCTCGTAGTCGAGACCCATCTTGCATTGCTTAGTTGCATTGTAGACTTAAGTGCATTCCCGTAAGTTGCACTTAAGGGGGGGTGTTGGTGTAAATAATTATTCATCATGGATATTATTACATCTTACTTAAGTTTACTTAGGAAATGCATTTCATAATAGTCTGGGTAAGAGACACTTGGGTGTTTGTGCCACATTGGGATAGTGTGTGTAGGAGAATTTCCATCTTTTCTGGTGTTGATCTTGTTGTTACACTCCACATTCAGTGGGTGATCCACCTTATGTGGAATATTGTATTATTTCTCCCACCTACCCACACCTATTTCCTACCTATCCTAGTTTCTTATTGAGCCACATATCATGTTTGTGTGCTCACATATCCCTAGCCTTGCCTATATAAGCAGACTCATCTACATTGTTTGTATGGGCAATCAATCTATATCTTGTAATGATTCAGTTGATCATATTTTGCATCTTGATAGAATATAGTTTATTCCTATCATCTATTTTGTCTCTCTTATTTGTGCTTTCCATTGCCTTTTGATCTTGGCAAAATCTCACAGTGGCACAAACACCCAAGTGTCTCATACCCAAACTACTATGAAATGCATGTACCTAAGTAAACTTAAGTAAAGTGTAATAATATCCATGATGAATAATTATTTACACCAACACCCCCCCTTAAGTGCAACTTAGGGGAATGCACTAAAGTCTACAATGCAACTAAGCAATGCAAGATGGGTCCTAACTACTAGGCCATGTTGGGTACCCATGAAAAAATGCAAATGCAATCTCCCATAAATGAAGAAAGAGAGAAAAACCCAATGGGAAAAATTTGGACCACCTCTGATACCATATGAGATTTTGCAAAGATCAAGAGGCATTGAAAAGCACAAATAAGAGAGAACAAAATAGATGATAGGAATAAATTGTATTCTATCAAGATGCAAAATATGATCAACTGGATCATTACAAGATATAGATTGATTGCACATACAAATAATGTAGATGAGCCTGCTTATATAGGCAAGGCTAGGGATATATGAGCACACAAACATGACATGGGGCTCAATAAGAAACAAGGGTAGGTAGCAAAAAGGTGTGGGTAGGTAGGAGAAATAATATAATATTCCACATGAGGTGGAATGTAACAACAAAATAAGATCAACACCATAAAAGGTGGAAATTCTCCTACACACACTATCCCAATGTTGGCACAAACACCCAAGTGTCTCATATCCAAACTACTATGAAATGCATTTCCTAAGTAAACTTAAGTATAGTGTAATAATATCCAAGATGAATAATTATTTACACCAACAACCCCCCTTAAGTGCAACTTAGGGGAATGCACTAAAGTCTACAATGCAACTAAGCAATGCAAGATGGGTCCTAGCTATGACACCATGTTAGGTACCCATGTACAAATGCAAATGCAATCTCCCATAAAGCAAGGAAAGAGAGAAAAACCCAATGGGAAAAACCCCTCCCCCAAAAGAGAGATGATGAAAGCACACAATGCTCTCAATGATGAATGAGAAGAACAAAACTATGTTCCCCCCATAACAGAGAAGAAGAGACCATGAAGCCCCCCCTCAATGTCGAATCTCCTACAAGGATGGTCCAAGATGATGACCAAAATACCTCCCCATAAGGAAGAAAGAGAGCCAATGCTGCACCAATAGTGTCAAAGTGTGACAAAACTAGGTACCAACATCGATGATGATGAATCACTCGCTGCAATAATAAGAAGATCAGGCATGGAGACAACTTGCTGTGAGCATCATCTAGATACTAAGAAATAGAAGAAATACCAGTACAATCAAAGTCTCACGAGAGCCATGCAAAAATATGTACAATCTAAGTCTCAACTAGAGCCATGCACCAAGTTTCACAAGATATTCCTAATCTACGTGTACAAGAGGATTACATCAAATAGTCAACAATGATAGGATACAAAGAGGTGTGACACTTTATGATATTGTGAGTACAATATTTCTCAAGCAAGAGCATACATCATGATAAAATATTCAAATCTGGAAACATGAAAATGATGCCACCAACAAAGAAGCCCTGTAGAATACTGCATATGAAGATGCCTCCGAATGGAATTTCACCAAGAGATATAAATGAACAACTGACCCCCCATAAAAATATCATGTTGGCACTTGCAAATAATGGCAAAGTGGACTTCTGATTTCAACTTACAACTTCTAAAAATGAGATATAGGAGACTTCAACAAATACTGCTAGTGATCTAAACTGAGATCCAAGCAAAATACAAGTACCAAATATGCAAAAAATGGCTAAATATTGAAAGTACAATTTCTACTTAAAAATACTGCAAACAAATGGCAGATTATGAAAGTAGATTAAAAAATATGCACTTTTAGAAAAAAAAGGGACCTGAAAAGGAGTCCAAATGAGTCCAAATGAAGCCTCCAAAGTTGTAAAAATCGGGATTTCACGATTTCCGAAAAAATATGTATCTGAAAAAATAGAAATTTTTGCACCAATGTACATATCACGAAATTCTACCCCCAAAAAAAAAAAAATCTCCAAAAAGGAGTCCGGATGAGTGAGATATCACTATTTGAAAATTGTTTGCAAAATTATAATTTCAGGAAAATTTCCACCGCAGCGTCAAACTTCAAATGCCTCTAGATTTGGCCTTTGAAATCCGATTTGGATGAAATAAAAGGCAAAACTAACTTTCTTGGACCTCCTCAATCTAATGGTAATGTCATATTTGACCCATCAAGCTTTAATAATAACATGTAATAGAAAGCTCCAAAATGCAAAACCCCAAATTTCTCTCTATTGGCAAACCAATGGCACTCTAATGGCTCTTATACCATGTGAGATATGAACCAACTCTAATACCATGTGAGATTTGGACCAGCTCTGATACCATGTGATATTTTTCCAAGATCAAGAGGCAATGGAAAGCACAAATAAGAGAGAACAAAATAGACGATAGGAATAAACTGTATTCTATCAAGATGCAAAATATGATCAACTAGATCATTACAAGATATAGATTGATTGGCCATACAAACAATGTATATGAGCCTGCTTATATAGGCAAGGCTAGGGATATGTGAGCACACAAACATGACATGTGGCTCAATAAGAAACAAGGGTAGGTAGGAAATAGGTGTGGGTAGGTAGGAGAAACAATATAATATTCCACATGAGGTGGAATGTAACAACAAGATAAGATCAACACCATAAAAGGTGTAAATTCTCCTACACACACTAACCCAATATTGGCACAAACACCCCAATATTGGCACAAACACCCAAGTGTCTCATATCCAAATTACTATGAAATGCATTTCCTCAGTAAACATAAGTATAGTGTAATAATATCCAAGATGAATAATTATTTACACCAACACTCTTTTATTTGTGCTTTCTATTGCCTCTTGATCTTGGAAAAATCTCACATGGTATCAGAGCTAGTCCATGTCTCACAAATATAAATCAATATTGGTAAAAAAATAATTATATAACTCTCTCATACTTAGGTAATATTAAGTTATCCCTAACTTAATATTACCCTCCAATATTACCAAACTTAATTGTTCCATGTAGCAAGCTTAAAAAAGTTTAGAGGTATGATAGGGATAGCTTAATAAACTAGTTTACTTACTTGTAATAACTTAGTCTAAGGATAAATCAATTTAAAATGTATGCTTACTTATCATATTTTAATATTCATATTAATATATATGTTATTTATAGTTTTTTCATTAAAAAATCACTTTTAGAGATGCATTTTGTCTTCTATAACCATTTATATTTCTTCATATTTATTTTTTAGAAAAAAAAGATTCATGCCAACAAAATTAAATGGACAATGCAACCTATTAATGAAAGAAATAGAAAAAATAGAAAAAATAAATTTCTCAGTTACTAGAAAGTAGCTTATGGAATTTGACAACCATCAATCTAAAAAACTAGGTTGCCTCTTCTCATATAAAAATATATCCTCAACATAAATATTAGATCAAAATGAGGGCTCTCTTATTTTTGTTTTCTTAGTACTGTAGATACCTTAAATTGTCATATTTAATTTAATTAATATTTTTTATATATTTAATTATTTTATCCTAAATCTTCTAAGTCTTTCCTCATTTAACTAAATATTTTATTTATTTAATTGGTCCCGCTTCCTCTATTAATTAAATAAACATTTATTTATTTGATTAATTCATTATCTTTTTCTATTCATGAAAAATGTCATTTATTTCTTAATTTTCCTCTACCTACCCACTTTAATCCTAGCGAACCATTTATTTCTTTCACCTCTTGATCTTATCCCTCCATTTTCTAGAGATTCTTCTATATAAGCTTCTATATAAGAGGATTATTTTTCTCTTTCTAACACCTAATGCGCCTATCAATCCTTCTTGCAATCAAGCAACTTCTCAAGCACAATCCATACTTTGTTGAGCTCTTGTGCACATACAAAATTTGAGAGAAAATATATGAAACAAGATCAATGGAGATAGGAGGCCATGGAGATTAAAAGCCCACTTGGCGTGTGAATGGTATTATTGTTTTTATTTGTTAATTTGTATGTTTTGTGGTATCTTCATTAGTGTATGGTGAATGTTTTATAGTAGAACTAGGATTGTTTGTAGTTGGATCTTTATGGTTTTGCAATAGTTTATCATCATCATTTTTCAGCATATACATTTTGGCATGCCCAGTAGGACACTTGTCCCTTTAATTTCTAACATTTTATTGGTAGATTTGGTTTTTTTATTAAGTTGGAGGTTGGATCAGCAATGATTTAGAATTATTACATGTATGCAACTTTTATTTTTGCATTTGTGATCGAAAACTACGTCTGTGTTAGATCTTTTCATGTATATGTTTTATGTTAAGTTTGTAGGTTCAGATCTCCTGTTTCTGTGTTTGTGATACTTATTTCTGCGTCTATGTCTGAAAAACTATGTCTTCTCTATCTATTTTCACATCTATGTTTTTCTCTATGTTTGCATGTTTAGGATTTTGTTTTTGCGTCTAGGTTACATGTTTCTGTGTCTGCGATTGGAAGTCATTTTTTATTTTTTTATTTTTTTTATTTTTGTCTTTGTTGTATTTTGTAGGTCTCGATCTCATGTTTCCATTTTTGCATTCTCTGTTTCCACGCTTGGGTTGGATTTCCATGTTTAAGTCACGTATCGCCACATTTTTTATTTTTAGTTTTCATTTGACTTTTGATTTTAGGGTTTGTAGATCTAGTTTTTTGGCTTAACCCTTTGCTTGGAATAACAAGTGGTGCAACTATCTTGAAAAGAAGAAAAACGTATTATCAAAGGCCCCTTTTTTACATTTGGATTTGAATTTCTAAAATTATCCTAAGGTGTGTGCTTGTAGGTGGGAGTAATTTATAAAACTACTAATCATTTGTTGCAAGGATAGTCAAGTTGTGTGTGTCTTTGGATTTCTAGTCTAATTAGGGTCGCATGTTTTTCATTTGGAGTTAAAGAACTTGTTTGAAGTGTTTGGTGTGCTTTGTAGATTGTATGTTTATAACCTTAGAGGCGATAACAAAAGTATCATCTCCTCTCGCCTTCCATTGGACCTTGGGTTTAAGATAAATTGTTATCATTTTTTTTTTAGGTAGGAGGGCCTATCTCCCAAGTAGCCCATAAGGCCAAGTGAAAGAGAAAGGCCCAAGCGTACTTCTTATGCCCTCTATATAAATTCATACATTAAGAGAAAGTTGAGATGAATTGGTGACATGTATCTATATTGACGGTTCTTCTTAATATCCACACTTGTATTGAATGTGTTAAAATCATCTTTGGGGATTAGGAGTGGGTTCTTATATGAGTTGTTGTTGCATGGGTAAACACAAGGAATTGTAAAAGTTCCCCCACTAAACACTTTTTTTTAGAGGACAAAAATCTATACATCTGATGGTTCAGGGAATGTGGATCATACCCCGTAGATGCCCCTCATGTACCCTTTCATATTGAGACAAGAATCCCTCATTTGGTCTTTGGTCTTTTGAGGTAAGAGAATCTGGTATGCCTAAGAAGTGAGTGTCATGGTGTGGGAGCTAGTGCTACCAAAATCTCTAGTTGTCTACTTGTTTGAAGTATTTATATGTTGTAGGGTCCCCATTGAATGGTTTCTCTTTCCAGCCTAGGTTGTGTATGTTTTCAAGTGCCTTCAATTTGTTCTATACCAGTGAAAATATTTTGAACATACAAAAAACATTTTGGACAAAAAAACTTCGGATATTGTGTCTTCATTTCTTTTTGTGTTTTATTGCCACAAAAAATTCAACATCAAGATTTGTTTACATAAAACAAGTACACATTTGAACAAAATAAGAAAAAAAAAATAGAATTGTGTTTGCATTGACAAACCGTATCTGCGTAGAGAAGAAACATGTCTATGTATCAGGGAGTCAAAATTGTCATAAACAATAGAAATCAAGTCTGTGACATATAAAACTGCGTCTATGATTTTAAACTGCATCTAGGTTGCTTTAAGTCATGTCTACAAAAAAAATAATTATCAATCATAAGGAAACCAAGGTCTGTGCAGAACAGTAACATGTCTATGTTTCAGAGAAGAAAAATTTGCAAAAGTTATCAAGGAAAACATGCTTAGGTTTTGAGATCGAAAGAGCTTCCAAGGTAGCTTCCTTTTTTAGGGCTCCATCTTTATTGAATCAGTCCTTAACTTTCTCTCCCATTTTTTTTCAATCATTTTCATTTACAAAAACACATCTTTCAAGTTAGTGTCAAAAGTTTGTTTTGTTGTCCTCATCATATCTTGCAAACATACTACAACATATCACTAGGTGGTGCTCATATCAGGTCTATCATCTTAGGGTCCCACTTGATCCTCTTTAGTCAAGGTCAACTTACCTCATCAAGAGATATATAATCTCTTTGGAAGCCACACCTTACTTTAGATCACACATATCTTAAACTTACACTTTTGGATATTACAAGACAACCCTAGATTCTCATTTCATCCCATATTCCTTCTTGGCCTTCCATAGTCTTCACATTTTCTTCCATATTTCATTTTAGCCAAGGTTCAGTTCATGGTTGAAAACCATTCACAAAGGTCTAGAAGAGAAGTCGCGGAAGCTTTAAGATCTCTCAACATAAGTACCTATGAGTTTGATGGAGATGAATTTTGCAACCCACTTGATAGTTGTAGTAATATACTAGACAATGACAATGAGATTTGTAGACACCTAAAATGTCTCATTAATCATGTACTAATTATTCATCCTAATTAATTAAGTAATTCTTTAATTATTTATTAAGCTAATTATTCTTTTAAACTGACTCAATCATCACATTCAACATTTCTAATTATCGAATTTTTATTCTTTAATCAATTAATCAGTTAACCCTGTCTCAAATATTAATTATTTATTTAATCATGATTTATTCATTAATTAAATAATATTTATTATTTAATTAATCCTATTTTTAATGTTTAAATAATTTCATTTAAATTATTTAAATTAATTAACTTATTTCTCCAATTCCCCAAATTCGAATTTCAAATAATTTCATCTAATTTCATTTCTCCCAAATTCATGATTCCCCAAATTTAAATTTCACTTCACTTCAATTAATTCCAAATCATCAAATTAACATTTCACCAAATCACATTTCAATAAAATTTCATGTGCATTTCAGCATTTGAAAATAAAAATTCAAATCCAAATAACATGAAATTGAATTTCAAATTTAAAGTCCTATAGCACATGTTGAACATCAAGAATGATCTTTAATGTAAATCTCTTGATCTTTTGGCTGTAATGGGTTTGAGGGGCCCATCAAAACCTATTTTCCCATATTCAAAAGCATCAAGACTAATTGATCAAATTAGTTAACTCTCCAATCTCCCCTTTTTACTCCAAATCACCTTTTCTGACTAATCAATCTAATCAGTCATCTCTTCAATCAACTCAGTCAAATGGATAGTCTATTCAATCCACTATCCAATCAATCTAGTTGACTACTCAATCAATTGAGCTAACAAATCAATCTATCATATTAATAGATCAACCAACTCACTTAACTTTTCACCAATATGTTAAGATCCCTTATAATGGTATTGATATTACCATGCATGATGATCCAAACCCTTTTCAGCATTGCAATTACCTAAGAGAAAGTACAGGTAATCAAATACCCATCAATTAGGCAGCTTCGCTCCACATGTAAATGGAATCCCTAAAGATTGTAGAAACACCAACATCAAGATCTCGCACACCTACAACACCTCCTCTTCAAATCAAAAGTGAAGGGTGTGGTGAGTACTCATGTTCTAGAACATTATCAGTAGGACAGTGGTCTCCCAAGTCTTTTGGGAAAACATTGTCAAATCTAACCAACAAAGATAAAGGGAAAGAAATTGTCCATTTTTCTGATTCTTGTTCATTATCAGGCAAGGAGAGCTTAATGAAGAATCTCTAGATGAAGATGTCAATGGATGGTTGTATAGAGAAGAAAATGGGACTCCAAATGTCAAACTCCCCTTAAAATAATATCATAATGGTTTCAATATGTTATAGTTACATGGTTATGATGGAACCATAGTCTTGAAGGCACATGCACAAGGCATCATAGAGGCCATATTACCTTCAGAGAATCCAAAAAATTTGGGATTAGGGTACACTGGCTTGATAAGAAAAGGATAATGGCTAGACCGGATAACCCAATTATATACTTCCACACCATTATCACCAGCTAGTACATCAATAGAAACAAGGATAGAACCAACAACAACTAGTAATTCAATATTACCACTATCTCTTATTCAAGCACTCAATGAAGCTTCTATTATAGAAGAATAGCTTGCCAATCATGATAATCTCCCATTAATCATCAATACAACTAAAATATTTCTCTCTCCAATAGAACAAATTGATGAATATGAATCAGATAGAGAAACATATATAGAGAGTATAATTGATTCACATGATTATGAATTTCTATCTATACACAGTTGTAGCACATTTTCAGCATTTAGAGCTTATGACAACCAACCAATTGTGGATGATGATATTGAATATTTAAAGACATACCAATCTACCCACCATCAGTCAAGTATGTTTTTAATAGAAAAATTAGTATGATCACAATAACATCTCCTTCCACTGAAGAAAGAGATCTTCATCTCATGTAACCTCATGTAATAGACTGGGAGAAAGAAGGGCAACCACAATTACAATGGTTTCAAAATGATGAAGCTATAACTAACTTCTTGGGTGCAAGGGACAAACTTCCTTATGATGATCATAAATTTGGCTTCAGCATAGATCTAGATAGAAATGCATACTTTGGATAAGCAAGCTCCTCTTCCAATCCAGATGATGAAAATGAAGTAGAACATATGGTACACAACAAATTGGACACCCTTCCATAGACAAAGAACACTCAACATTACTAGTCGAAGAAATTGAAGAGATCAACATCAGGGATGCTGAGATAGTGCATAAGATATACCTAGCAAAATCTCTGGATACTATGGGAAAAGAAAAGTTCATTCAATTTTTAACACAAAGGCCAATCAAATTTGCATGGTGTTATTCTGATATGCTAGGGTTAGATCCCAAGTTAGTCTTGCATCACCCACCATTACTTCCAGGAGTGAAATCATATAAGTAGAAGTTTAGGAAGATGGATCCTCACATAGCTCTGTTGGTCAAAATTGATTTACAAAAATGATTAGATGTGGGTTTCATTAAACCCATAGAATATGCAGATGGATCTCAAATCTAGTCCTAACCAAGCATACTAGAGATATCATAATCTGCATCAACTTCAGGGATCTCAACAAGGCTTGCCCAAATGATGATTTTGCACTCCCTAACATAGACATGATGGGGACTTGACAGCTGGACTTGAAATTTTGTCACTCATGGATGATTTTTTTTGTTCTAACCAAATCAAGATCACACTAGAAGATCAACATAAAACAACTTTCACTTGTCCTCAGGGAACATATTGTTCAAATGTGATGTGTTTTGGCCTTAAAAATGCTAGTGATATTTATCACAGGGCAATGACCACCTTGTTTCATGACATGATACACAAAATCATGGAAGACCATGTAGATGATTTAATGGCTAAATCCATGACATAAGATGATCATTTGGATATCTTAGCTAAAATATTTGACACACTTGAGAAATACAATGTCTGTCTCAATCCCAAAAAGTGTGTATTTGGAGTAACATCTGGTAAAATCTTGGGGTTCATTGTATCAAACAGTAACATATAAATAGATTAAAAAAAAAAGGTAAAATCTATACTATACATGTCGTCACCCACCACACTCAAGCAATTAAAAAGTTTGCAAGGGAGACTACAATCCATATGGCATTTCATTGCACAATTGGCAGACAAATGCCAACCATTTCAACATCTTTTGAATAAAGGTGTCACATTCAAATGGACAAAACAATGCCAAGAAGAATTCCAAATATTGAAAGAATATCTTTTGTCCACACCAGTCTTGGTTCCACTAGTGCATGGGAAATCACTACTCCTGTACACATCTGCCACAAATTCCTATTTAGGTGCTCTCCTAGCACAGCATGATGAGCAAGGAAAAGAAAGATTTGTCTACCACATTAGTAGAAAACTCATTGGATGTGAACTGAACTAAACACCAATAGAATAAGCATGTCTCATAGTGATATTTGCATGTGAAAAGATAAGACAATATATGTTGAGTCACAAGGTCCAGCTCATTGCACATTTTAATCCACTTAAATACCTGTTGAATAGAGGAGTATTAACTAGAAGACTTGTGAAGTGGGTCATGATACTAAGTGAATTCAAAATAGAGTTTGTTGATAGAAAGACCATGAAGGGGCATATCATAGCAAACCAACTAGGAGAGGCACCCCTACAACATAGACATCCAATGGTGGTTGATTTTTCAGATGAATTAGTATTCACACTTTCAGCACCAACAAACTAGAAATTGTATTTTGACGGATGCTATACAAATCATGGAGTACGAGAAGACATTCTCTTTAGATCTCCTCAAGGTGATTCCATTCCTAAATCATTAAGAACTAGTAATAGGACTTCGTACTACCATACAATGGAAAATTATAGAGTTACAAGCCTATGGAGACTTGTAGGTTATCATCAATCAAGTCAATGATGATTACAATATAAAAGATGACAAGATGACACCTTACAAATAGTTGATGTAAGAATACAAGTAACAGTTCATCAAAAAAAAATTAAGCAAATCCCACAAGCATAAAACAAGGCAGTCGATGCCATGGCAACAATAGGCTCTCTCTTAGATATGCCTAACAATGGAACTCACTTTGAGTTCATTGTCAAACAACTCATGGTACCAGCATATGAAATACCATTTGTTGAATATGTATTCATGATAGTGGGACCTGAATAAACATGTTACAAAGATGTATATGCCTATCTTCATGATCAATATGTATCTCTAGAACTCTCATGCAATCAAAGAAAGACACTTATTTGTCAAGTTGAAAGACACACAATCATTGTTGATAATTTGTATAAAAAAGGCCTAGGTGGTACTTAAATTGGATGCCTCAATGCTGAGGAGGCACAAGTCACCTTGAAAGAAGTTCATGATGGCATATGTCGAGCACACTCTTCTAGTCCTGCATTAGCAAAAAATTGCTTGGAACAACGTACTATTAGCCAATGATAAAAAATGAGACTTACAAGTATGCCCAAAATGCAGACAATCCCAAATACATGGAGAACCGATCCACATACCTGCTCAAGATCTTCAACCAATTACATCACCACGATCATTCTCACAATGGGGACTAGATCTTGTTGGAAAAATAAACCCTACCTCCTCCAATGGACACAAGTTCATACTCGTGCAACTACAAATTACTTTACCAAATGGATTGAGGCAATCCCTATGACCTACACAACAGGCAAATATATAGCAAAGTTCATCTTAAATTATATCATCTATAGATATGGAGTCTCCATGTGCATTATTACTGATAATGGGGGACACTTTAAAAATCAAGAAGTGAGTGAACTTTTTGACCAATTCCACATTCAACAATGTTTTAAAACACCTTATTATCCCCAAAGAAATGGTCAAGCTAAGGCAACAAATAAAACCATGTTGAAAATTTGAAATAAAGTTCTCAACGATATTGGAAGAGACTGGCATCTTCAACTAAATCCATCTTGATGGGCCTATCAAACTGTTGTCTGCACAACTGTTAGTGTTATAGGTTACTCTTTAGTATATGGTTTAGAAGCCATTTTTCCTATCGAGGTAGAATTGTCTTCACTAAGAGTCTCTCTGAAACACATCATATCAAAGGAAGACTATATAGTTGCACATTTACAAGAAATTCAATTATTGGATGAAAAAATACAAAGCACCCTAAATCATTTACAAGGCTATCAAAACTGAATGAGATGAAGGTATAAAAAAAGAGTAAACCCACTTTTCTTCGAAGTAGGGGATATCATTCTTAAGAAGAATCAAAGGAATCTCACAGAACGTGAAAAACAAGGAAAGTTTGAACCTAACTGGTTAGGTCCTTTTGTCATAACAAAAGTGGTTGGAAATGGTGCTTATCATTGAACAACAATGGAGGAAGATCCACTCCTAGATCCCATGAACAACATGCACCTAAAAAGATATGACATCTAAGGGCTGAATCAATTTAGCATTTACTTTTTGCATTTGCATATCATTTTCCTTTACGCATTGCATCTCATATAGTCTCTTTCCCAAATGCATCGCATTATCAATCTTCATAGCATATAATATTTTCTTGTGCATATAGTTGCATTAGTAAAACAATGTGATTGTCTAAGTCATTCACCTGTCTACACTAAGAGGAGAGAAGGTGGTCTCATTTCCTAGATACTTGTCCATGAAGTCTTTAGGAGGGCTTTAGTCATTTATCTTCGGCGTCACCTTGTGATTTATCTTTATCCATTACTATGTAGAGGTTTCACTATTAAGTCTTGTTACCCAAAATCTATCGATTTCTATATATCTGACACATTAATCAAACACTCTAAGTCATTACAGATACCTAGTTGATCATGTGGCTAGTGAAAAATCCAAAAAAATTCTTCATCGCCACTATAATCATCATACACAATTAGGTCTCATTAATTACAAGTCAAGGACAGAAAAGTGAAAAAGAAAAAAGTGTTATGCCAATATCCATATCAAAACATCAAGGAAAAAGAGAAAAGATATATAACTAAAATATCATACATAAAAGTGCGATAAAAGATTGAGTATGGGAACATGTGAATAACTCTATCAGGACTATGGACGTCTGATGGAAATGGAGCAATATTCGAGATATTGTGGTATATAACCTCGTCGGAGCCCTTAAAGATTGCTGCCAGCAAGGTTGTATCTAGGTTGCTTTTGAAGTTTGAATACCTCACGTAGCTAGTCACATAGGATTTCAAGGGTCTGTAATAATTAAAAGGGTGGGAATAAACTCAAATGCACACACATGGGCAAAAGAAGATCAAATTTTCAAGAATTAATGGAGAAGTTTAATGTACCTCCATTCATAAATCTTGGTTACATAGTGTGTTAAGTTGGATTGTCTAAACTCTAAGAATTGATTGAACTCCTATCTCTAAAACATTTCACACCTTTAATTCAATTAGGGCATTTCTAAATGCAAGAAACACACAATCACTCTTGATCAAATAAGAAATGCATTTGACATCTTCATAACATAGTTGCATCTCAAAATTTCGTTGTCTCCACCAAATTATGTAGATCATCATGTCATCATAGGTCTGCATACTGGGGGCATAGCTGAAAAAATCCTAAAAATTGTATAATGTCCTGAAAAAATCCTAAAAATCATATAATGTCCTGAAAAAACTCTAAAAAAATATAAAAAGTCCCTAAAAAATCCTAAAAATTGTATAATGTCCTGAAAAAAATACTAAAAATCATATAATGTCTTGAAAAAATCCTAAAAAGCATATAATGTCCTGAAAAAATCCTAAAAAATCATATAATGTCATGAAAAAATCTTAAAAATTGTTAAAATCCTGAAAAACCCTAAAAATCGTAAAACGATGTAGAAAAAAGTAGCAAAATTATTCAAAAATGATCAACAAAATATCCAAAAACATCGAAAAACTCTTTAAAAAGAACTAAAAATTGAAAACCAATGAATCAAAAAATTGCAATAAAATGTCTCGCGAGAAACAAATACCCTAGTAGATATCCAACAAACACTTCACATGAAGTTCAACAAAGGAATCAAATATCTTATCAAACATCTACAACTAAATTGATCAAGTCTTATCAATCATCAATATACATATCAACATGATCATTATCCTGTCTTAATAGAAGATGATACACTCGAAACTAGACAAATCGGTTTTAAATGAGGTCCACAACTTTTTGAAACCAGACATTATCAACCATCACATCAAACAAATCAAAGAAAAGGTATAATTAGTAAAGTTGTTGAGTTTTATCTAATTTGTTTTTTATCTTTTGTTAATTGGCGAAGATCATGTTTCTATGCTACTCAAGGATGTCCAAAAGTGACTAGAGGAGCTATGATGAGCATGATCCTTTTCTTTGTTTGCTTTTTGTCATGTGAACCAATAAAGTTCTGGGGTAATGGCTTTAGCGGGTGTCTATGATAGGAGCATTCAGCTTGTGAATGCCACAGATACCTCAACCCCTAGCGTAATTCTGAGAATGGAGGGTTCATTCCTTGTCTGCTAAGTGTTTGTTTCTTACAATGACATATCTTTATGTCTTGGTTATTTATACCTTGATGTACGCAACTTTATTGTTACATAATAAGGCTCAGTGATGATAATGTGATGCACTATGAATAAAGACAAGAAGACTATTCATCGTCAATCATATCATATTATGTCATGTCCTATCCTACTAATTGTATCAGTCAAGATCACCATTCCTAGTGGATTGACTTAAGTTTTCAT
This sequence comes from Cryptomeria japonica, assembly GCF_030272615.1. Lineage (NCBI taxonomy): Eukaryota > Viridiplantae > Streptophyta > Pinopsida > Cupressales > Cupressaceae > Cryptomeria > Cryptomeria japonica. The sequence goes on from NC_081410.1 coordinate 571,339,045, forward strand.
TCTCATCTTCTCATCATTTTACATTATCTTTCTCTCATCAAATCTTTAATCCTACTAACAGTTCTTTTAACTAAGTCAAAAAGGATAAAACAATACTTTGGCACATTTGAAACAAAAACATTAATTACATTCAATTAGCATTCATTTAGTTAATTCATTTAATACCACTCATTTTGTTATATTCATTTAAATCTCATTTTAATTGTATTATCATGATAAATTGCATTAATTTAGTTATATTTCATTTAAGTGTGTTATCATTTAACCACTTTAGTAGTTGCATTCAATCATTAAAGATAGTCATATACACTTAAAATGCATCACACATTATAGCATTCATTTAAAACCATAAAATAAATAATCATATAACAACATCACATAGAGTCATACATCACATAAAACTATATCATGCATCACATAGAAAGCACAAATAAAATCATATAGACTACACAACATAAATATGCATCATTAATAAAACACAAGCATATAGAACACCACCAAAACTACATATCATATAACTCAAAAATGATAATGTGTCAAAGTATACAATAAAAGGCCTAATGGCTCAACTAATATCATCAAATAAGTATCAACTAACATTGACTCTATCTCCAGGAGGGTCCTTCCTACTCGATCTTGCTCTAGGATGTCTTGATGATTCCCTAGGAGGACCCATCACTCTAATTCTAGTTTGTCATCTCATATCTTTCCTAGATACACTTCAAGATCTACAGGCTCGATAGCTAGGCTCCCTCTGACCCTCAAGAAAAGCTCTCTCATAAGCTTGTCTATAGTATATAGCCTCCTGGGAAGCACTAAAAAATCTATTTGCTTGTGTTTGTGAATCTATCCCTGGACCAAATAGCTATTCATAAGCATCCATCATCAACTGTGCTCTGCACATAGTCTCATCCTTCTCCTACTGGAGACGATCCCTCTCAACCGCAATCCAATCCCTCCCTACCTCCAAGGCTCCATACTCCCTCTGGAAATTCACCCTATCCTCCGTTCGCCTCTGTCAAACTCTAGATAGTGCATTCTCCAAACTCCTAATCCATGCTCTCAGCACCTGTGGATCATCATCTTCATCCTCACCCTACTCCTGACCATCTCCCTCTGTAGTAGGGGTACATCTTATCTCAAGCATTGGTATGTCCTGCCCGTGCCCATCATCATCATCACTCCCTCCACTGCTAGATGATCCTAACTCAAAATCATCACACTTAGTACCTGCATCCTCTGAACTACTAAGAGGCTCAATATCTCCACCAGTGTCTACATTCTCATTATCCTCCTCCTCTCACTCCACCTCCACCTCCATTTCTACAATGATCAATACAATCTTTCTTCCTCCCCTTTCTTGTCCTCCACCTCATCCTCTCCCTCTCCCTTACTATGATCTCTTGTGTCGAATCTGCTAAGGAGAAATGGGAACTATCAGATCAGTCAATGGCACTAGCATGTGATGCACCACCAAGCATCATACTGAGGAGTAGCACTAGGATCTACAACCCCAATTGACCAACCCCACTGTAATGTAAAAAGAGAATAAAACTCTACAATCACACCATGAGCTTGTGCACAAGCCCCCCAATTACCAATCTCTCAATATCTACAAGCTAGGAGGGAAAAACATGGAGTGTGTGTGTGTCTGTAAGAGATATGAGAAAAGAGAGAGACTGGTAAGGAAGTAGAGATAAAGAGGAATATATAGATGGGTTTGAAGACAAAGGAGAGAGGGAGAGATATAGAAAGAGGGGAGGATAGAAATAGATAGAGAGGAACACATAGAGAGATAGGGAGATAAAAGTAGAGAGATATAGATAGAGGAACACAAAGAGAGATATGGAGATAGGGATATAGAGTTTGAGAGATATAGATAGAAAGGGAGTGAAGATTGAGATAAGTAGAGAGAAAAAATAGGAGAGGTATGTTGGCAATATGTAGGAATTGATTATTTGTTGCATTGATGTTTTGTCATTGATGTCAACACTAGTTATTATGGTTGGTTACCGGCATATAGGTTTTGGTTACCGGTAGAAGAATTTGTGTTACCGACAGAAGGGACTATCAATCGGATACTATCGACATGTTTGATCAATGAAATTTTTTGGGTTTGATGTTTTTGGAGTATGTTTTGGTCAGTTGCTATTGAGTTGATGATCGAATTCTACCATATACTCTAGTAAGCCTATATCAGTAAGCGTTTAAGGTTTTACCAGCAAATCTTTTATTGAGAATCTTTGACATGATGCATAAGTGGAATTGGCATGACTTCTAGATGGAATTTAGGATGTAGAAGGTGATCCTTGATTGTGCCTCGACTGATTGGAGACATTTCTTTGGCGTGGTGGACCCAAATTAGGTCTGGTACCTATCTAGGTTATGGATCGGTTTCATTTTAACGTGTTCTCTACATGTTATCAGGATGATTTATGGATTGTTTAATGTTGTTTTGGTCTAAAGACGACATGGCATATCATTGTAATGAATATATATAATGATCTTATTGTAATATCTTTTAGGTGGCCGACCTAATTGGTTCAGGCCTTAGGGTTTGTATAAATTGATTTAAGATCTCATTGTAGATCATGGTTGTAATGGTCATGGTCGTGGTCATGGAATGAAATATCATATGCGAAGGAGATTTGGTCAATCATAGGTGATCGAATTGGGTTTATGTAAGAGGTCAAAGGCCTCCGGTATTGAGCTTAACCAAGATTGTAATCAGGCATGGTAGATGCTATCACTGGCAGTTCATTCTTCTGGATTGTTGTCCAATTATCTTGAGGTGGTTATAACCTCTCTATAGTCAGTGAGACTCCTTTATAATGAGCAGTACGCTCTAGGCAGTGTGCCTTCCTGCATGTGCAAGCCCCTTATTGTATCACATACTTTCTGCAAAGGTATCATCTGACTATGGGTAGGCTTCCCACCATGGTTTTTCCCTTTACCGTGTTTTCCACATACAAATCATGGTGTTATGTGGTATGGTTGTATTGTGTCAATTCTCTCTTTCATTCTTATGTTTTATTCCTTACCGATATCTATTTTTTCTATTCTAGTATTCAATGTTTATGTGCTCTGGTTAAGGTTATAAAGTGGTTTGATTAATTTAATCTGTTGACAATTGATTCACCCCCCTGAGTTGTCCACCGGTTATTATAACAAGGTAGACATGATTAGATATAGATAAATATAGGGAGGGAGATAGAGATAGAGGCTCAATAAGAGTTAGAGAGAAAAAAGGTGAAAAAGGCAAGTAATAGAGAGAGATATACAAGGAGAGATAGATAGGGGAAAGATAAAGAGATATGTAGAGAGGGAGAGATAGGAAGACAAATATATAAAAATAGATAGAGAGAGGAAAAAGTAGTAGATAGATAAAGAAAGGAGTGGTAGGGAGAGATGGAGAGAGATAGAGAGAGAGAGAGGGGGGGGGGATAGAAAGAGGGATGGATGGGGATAAAAAGGAAAGATAGAGAGGTGAGAGAGAGACTTATATAAGAGTGAGAGATGAAAAGAGAGATGAAGATGGAGAAGGAGTTTAATGGAGATATAAAGAGGAAGACAATGAATGAGAGAGAGAGAGATAGTCTCTTTCACTCTATAACTTTTAAGTTATATTTTATAGTTTGAAATTTACTTTATTATATAAATAAATATTCAAAATATAATTTTAATAAAATGATTAATATTTTAATAAGACAAATAATTACAAATTAAGTTAATTGTAATTAATTTTAATTATTATTTATAATTTCATAAAAATATTAAAAATCATTTAAAAATAATCAAACTTAATTATAAAGTACCGAGTCTGGCCCTATCAATTAACTGAAAAAAACAAAAAATTGAATACAACCCACTATTCTTCATTCTCTGCTTTCCCCTTCATTTTTAAAGTTATCCAGATAAACAGATCCAGCCACTACTGATACAAATTGTAGGCAGTAAAGTAGTTATCTAAAATCTGTTGGCATTTCCCACACTAAATATAATTTTAGTTATTTGTATAGGTGAATTTACCCACACTCTAGAGGTAAGTCTACTTTTATGTCAATTTGTAATATTTCAATTAAATTTATTATCCATAAAAGAAAATGAGGATATCCATAATAGAAAATGAGTATTAGATTGAATTATATGATTTATATAACAAAGTATAAGTTAATTTTTAATTTTTATTTTTTAATATTATATATATGATTTCAAATATTTTTGAAGAGAATTTCATAATTTTATAGTTACTGAAATTTAGAAATTCAAAATTACATTTTTAAAATTTTGAACATAAGATTTAATTTATCTTCTTTTTTTTTCTATTAGTTAGAATGATGAAATTTATAAATGAATTTCATTCATAATTCTTTATTATAATGGTTAAAGATTATAAACATAAATATTACAGATTTTTAATATTTTTTAATATATATAATTTATTTATTTTCTATTCCAAATATTGTATTAAAAAAAAAACCAATGATTATGATTGAATAGTGTATTCTCACAACTATATAAATGTTATATCATTGACACATCAAATTATACAAAAATATTATACTACTAAATTAGCTTCTTCATTAATTGTTTGAGGAAAAATAAAAAGCTCAATTTAAATTGAATTTTTTAATTGAATAATTGGAAAAGATTATTAAAATGAATTATACAAAAACATTATAATGAAATTAATGTGATATTTAATATATGTATAATATTTTGATGCAAGAAATACATCCTTTGATGCAATTTTTTTATTTAATTTGGATTAATATTTTAATGTATTTATATTGTTATAAAAAATACAATTTGATGTGTAGTTGGACTCTACATACTTAGCCTTATTATTTATCTTTGTATGCATGGGAACAAAATATATTTTTAATTGTAAGGAGGTCACATTCCTTTGGGGGTTTGATCTCAGTAATTTACCCTACTGAATTTTTTTTGAGAATTCGTAAAATTGTTTTAAGAATTAAGTTATATGTTTTTGAATCAAGCTATTGTTTTTTTTTTAAATTAAGTTATATCTAGGTATAGATAAAATGAATAGGCATATCTAACATACAAAGGTAGACATTAATCATCTTAATTAAGGATGAAAAAGATAATACATGGTAAAGTAAAATTTCTACATAAAAGACATTCATATCCTTCAAATAAAAAAGTTTACATGTATCACAAATAGATATGTCATGCAAAATGAATGATAGGAACATGACATATGCATGACATAACCCAATATTAAAGTGCACAAGTTAGTCAAGGAATGAGCCCTAACATGTACCATGATGATGAGATATCTTAGGGTGGGAGGATAGAAAAGAGATAGATATGAATTTAATCCTACCCTAATTTGAAATGAATAAGTAAATCTATATCAAATTCTTAAGAAATTTAAAATTAGATGAAAAATAGAGTTATATTAGAATTCATAAACTTTAATGTTGATTATTCATATATGCTAGAGTTGTACTCTACAACATATCTACTACATATATGAATAGTAAATAAATTATATTATTATTATATATTATCTTTTATACAATTTAAACTACTAAATTCATTTTCAAAATAATATTATAATTATAATTATATTTCATATTTTATTGTATAAAATATTATATGTACATTAATTATTTATTTTGTTTATATTTAATTAAATTTAATATTGTATAATTTTATATAACATGTAATAATAAATATATTTTAAATATATTTTTTAATAAACATAATATACTTTTCAATAGTAAATATTAAAAATTCCTAAACATATAATATATTTAATATTTTAATTAATATTAATGTAAAAAACATAACTAAGTACTTTTATTACTATATCTCCCTCTCTTGCTATCATTCCCTCTTTTTATATCTCTCTTCTCTCTCATCTCTCATCTCTCTCCCTCCCTCCCCATATCTATTTTCATCTCTCCATTGTTCTCCCTCACACACACACAAACCCCATTTCTCCCTCCCTATGTATATTTGTATCTCTATCTCTCTAACTGTCCCCCTTGATGAGCTTAAAATATGCTCATAATTTGAATGTTATGATAAACTTTTAAATGCCTTTACTTTTGTTATTTCATGGATGTTCAGTCTTTGTTGAAACCTTTTTTGGGATATCCTGTAGCAAGATACTTTTACATTCCTGCAGCTCATTGTGTTGACTTGATTGCATTTATTACCCCGTTGACTCCCTAAAATGACTGGTATATCGTATATAGTTTTTTGAATGATGAAGTAGATTTAAAATGTGTGATTAATGAATAGATATCGTGTATGTGCCATATGCCTTTTTCTGTTGCTTGTTACCTTTTGTTTTGCAGGTTGTTGAAGAACGATCGAGTCAAGCGCAGCCGATCTTGGCCTTGCAGTAAAGTCCATTTCCTGCATGACTTCGAGGGAGCTCCGGTGAAGACTCTATGACCAAAACCATGGGAAAGAATTTTAATGTCAGTCAATCTGGAAAGAGTGGAGCGCTAGAATCTCTCTGGATCAGGTTGAACGCATAAATTCATTTATGGAGTTTGTTCCTTGATTCGGGGATATATTTTACTTCCACATCTTTCCTTGATGGAGTTAGTTAGTTAGTTGCTCTCTTGTTTTTAATAAAGTTCTCCTCCTATGCGAGAGAGAGAGAGAGAGAGAGAAGAGAGTTAGAATAAGATAGAATCAGAGTAGTAGATATCATGTAAGAATCAATATGATAAAAAAAGACAGAATTTGTTTAACGAGAGACAGAGTTTGTTGTTAGTTTCCATATCAACAAAACAATGTATATCATTCTGTTTTTATGAATAAAGTTCAATGAAGTTCTGAGTTTAGCATCTGCATAATCAGGAGATGCTTGCTAAGGGGGCCCACTTAGTAGGTATCTATAGCTAGTTAGTTAGTTGTTCTTTCCTGTTAAGCTTCAGTTTGCTTTCATCTTTAATGTTTTTATACAAACGCGGCTTTACATTGCTCCTGTAGCACAAGGAATCCATCACTGTGCCTGTTCCTGCAGCATAAGGCTAGTTCATAGTTTGTTTTTCAGTTGTAGTTATCATGATTTATGTTTTAATCAAATCATAGTTGAGTTAAAGAGCTTTGCATTACCTTTCCTGTAGCGTAGGTAGAATTTCTTTCCAGTATGTATTTCTGCTAAGATTTGACCAAAATGAGTTCCTAGTGCATATATTTTGCTGCGCCATTTAAAGTATACGTCCCCTGGTTTGACAAGTAAATGAACATCTACAGAGAGAGATATTGGTCACCTGTTGGAATACCCAATTCCCAGGAAAGGTTTTACTGTGATTTTCATATCCTTTTGTGGGCGCGACCATTTTTTGGTACCGCTGCCATAACTACAAAATAATCTTTCTTTAATACTTTTCTGGTACTTTCCAAATATGATCGCATGTCCTTCTTTATTGCATAATTACGATTAAAACTGCTTGTTCAAAAAGTTCATTTTTGGAAAAAGAAAGAAATGTGATGGCACGAAAGAAGAAAAACCAAAGCAGAAAGGGAAACAGAGAATTTGAACCTTCAGCAAGGAATTGAGTTCAGCTAAAGGAAAACTACAAACATGGGTGGTCAGTTGGTGCGACATGAGCCTGTAGCTCATGAAATGTTATTGCAAAATCCAGAAACAGTCCACGCATTCAGCCTCTGTGGGTGGTTAAATTATTTCTTGAGCTTAAATGATTTTGATGAGGAGGCTGCTGGAGAATTTTTGAGAACCCTTTCTGAAGGGGAAGCCAGCGTATGGGGTCTAACGGTTGTTGCAACCGAAAATAGAATTGCTGAAGTAACTGGGCTTACAGCCATTGGAGAAAACTTTTCTTCAAACACTGCAGCTACAAGGTCTGAGTTTTCAATGCCTACTTATGGACCTCTGGAAGTCTCCAAGCAGGGATGCAAGCGCGTATCGTTGCCTCCTCCTTATTCAGAGTATGCTACTTACATAATCAAGTATTTGACCTATGAAGGTCATTTTTCCTATCTGCATTCTCATCATTTTAAATTATTGAGTCATATGAGGCATGGGTTAGTTATAAATGTTACGAATTTTTTGTTAAAATTTTTAGAACAAAGTGCCCACGGAACTCAACAAGGGAAAGATAATTCTATCGCTCATCATGGTCTTATTAAATTACTGATTGAGCGCTCTTTGAGAGATGTCTCACCTCTCTCCTGGCAACAATTTGTTGCCCAAAAGAGTTTGCAAATTCCACAACCCCCTAGGGTACTTACCCCACAACCTCAGAAAAAGAAGAAAGAAATTGCATCTACCAGTAAAATAGGGCAAGGGTCATCTACTCCTGTAGCACCTGATCCTGCAGCTTTCGCACCTGAATCCTCTGCCAGGGTAAAAACTAGGTCTGCCACTAGGAGAGAGAAGGGAAAAACAAAGGCAGAAGGGTCCCCAAAATCTAACCCTCATTCTCAGAAAAGGCAATGCCCTTCTCCTGCAACACCTTCCCCTACAGCTGTTTCTCCTACAACAACACCTGTTGCTATTACTAGTTCACCGTCATCCTCTGGTAGGGCAAAGCCCTCTGAACAAACAAGGAAGAGGAAAGCTACTGGAACACCTCCTGCAGTCGCATCAGTGCCAAGAAGGGTTTCCGTAAGGAAACAATCTAAGACCTCCCCTGCTTCACCACAACTAGAGGTAATTGTAATTTCAAAAGGGTCTGTTGAGTCCGAATTTAATGTTTCTCAGAATGTGTCCGAGAATGCTGCCCAGAGTTCGTTCATTCCTAAAGAGGAACAAGTTGAGACAAAAGAAACAGGGCATAATGAGCAAGGGTTACCAAATCTTGATGATTTGGCTACTGCTGCTATGCAATTTTCGGAGGAAGCACAGACTTCTCCACCGCAGCAACAAGAAGAATTTATCTTGCAGCAAGAGCAAGAATAGACTGAACAATTGAATGTGCCTAGTGAAGTTGTATTTCACCCTGCAATTTGTAAAGCCATTGTTGTGTATAAGAAAACATTTTTAATTGAGTTTCTGGAATATGTTAAAGCTAATTGGGAAACAGTTACATTGCAAACCCTGACTTTCCGATACATAGCCCAGACTGACATGCAACAAATTCTATGGGAAATAGAAAAGAAGAAATTGAAAAAGAAAATTGAAAGTCAGAAGCAAGAAATTGCTGAGTTGAAAGAAAAAATGGACGAAATGTTAAAAGTAACTGGTCAAATTATGGAATGTAGACCACCACCCAGAGTTTATGCTCTGTGCCTTAAAGAACAGTTTTTATGGTTCCAATTGATGAGAATTTTCAGAAACCAAGATCCTATAATTCATACTGCCAAGGAATTCTATGAAGCATACCAGGCAGCCCCTAACTGGTTAAGGAATTCTTTGTGTGAATTCTATTTGCATGGCTTTTTAATACCATTTTAAACAGAATGGAATCCTCTTCTATATATTGGTGATATTCATTTGAGAGCATTTATGTCATGGGCAGTAAATGAGGCAAATTATGGCAGGTAGTGGGAAACATATGAGGAAGCTGAGAAAACAGAGCCTGTTCCATTACGTTCTCAAATTTCAAACCCCCATGCAATGTTGAAAGATTGGTTTACTCTGACATATGGTATTAATAATGTTTCAGCAAGAGAGAAAATATTTGATATCAGAAAACAAGTATATGATGAATTCCAGGCACAACAATATTCATTTTGGAAATTGGCATTCACCAGAAGTGAGAAAAGATGAGAGAGATTAACTGTTGCATTAAGAAAGTCAGAACCACATGGTCCCCTAAATTTCACAGCAGCTCTCAAACAAACCAGCAGATATATTCAATTGGGACTTCAAACAAGATTTGAACTATGGTTGCCGTTGACATTCAGACCCCCTGTGCTAATGTGGCCACTTTATCCTCACTAGACTACAAATCTTAAGAATGAATAAGAAGACCAAAGGTATGAAAAATGTCAGGATTTCAGAGGATTTTATTACAAGTTTAAAAATCCATTTTAGAGTCATCTAGCAACCACCGACTTCAGAGAAACCACCAGGAAAGTTAATGCTGGAGGACCAGCATTGGACTAAGTAGGGGCCAGTGATGAGCTTAAAATATGCTCATAATTTGGATGTTATGATAAACTTTTAAATGCCTTTACATTTATTATTTCATGGATGTTCAGACTTTGTTGAAACCTTTTTTGGGATATCCTATAGCAAGATACTTTTATATTCCTGCAGCTCATTGTGTTGACTTGATTGCATTTATTGCCCCGTTGACTCCCTAAAATGACTGGTATATCGTATACAGTTTTTTGAATGATGAAGTAGATTTAAAATGTGTGATTAATGAATAGCTATCGTGTATGTGCCATACGCCTTCTTCTGTTGCCTGTTACCTTTTGTTTCACATGTTGTTGAAGAACGATCGAGTCAAGCGCAGCCGATCTCGGCCTTGCAGTAAAATCCATTTCCTGCACGACTTTGAGGGAGCTCCGACGAACACTCTATGACCAAAACCATGGGAAAGAATTTTAATGTCAGTCAATCTGGAAAGAGTGGAGCACTAGATTCTCTCAGGATCAGGTTGAACGCATAAATTCATTTATGGAGTTTGTTCCTTAATTCGGGGATATATTTTACTTCCACGTCTTTCCTTGATGGAGTTAGTTAGTTAGTTGCTCTCCTATTTTTAAATAAAGTTATCCTCCTGTGCGAGAGAGAGAGAGAGAAGAGAGTTAGAATAAGATAGAATCAGAGTAGTAGATATCATGTAAGAATCAATATGATAAAAAAAGACAGAATCTGTTTAACGAGAGATAGAGCTTTTTGTTAGTTTCCATATCAACAAAACAATGTATATCATTTTGTTTTTATGAATAAAGTTCAATGAAGTTCTGAGTTTAGCATCTGCGTATTCAGGAGATGCTTGCTAAGGGGGCCCACTTAGTAGGTATCTATAGCTAGTTAGTTAGTTGTTCTTTCCTGTTAAGCTTCAGTTTGCTTTCATCTTTAAAGTTTTTATACAAACTCAGCTTTACATTGCTCCTGCAGCACAAGGAATCCATCACTGTGCCTGTTCCTGCAGCATAAGGCCAGTTCATAGTTTGTGTTTCAGTTGTAGTTATCATGATTTCTGTTTTAATCAAATCATAGTTGAGTTAAAGAGCTTTGCATTACCTTCCTATAGCGTAGGTAGAATTTCTTTCCAGTATGTATTTCTGCTAAGATTTGACCAAAATGAGTTCCTAGTGCATATATTTTGCTGCGCCATTTAAAATATTCGTCCCCTGGTTTGACAAGTAAATGAACGTCTACAGAGAGAGATATTGGTCACCTGTTGGAATACCCAATTCCCAGGAAAGGTTTTACTGTGATTTTCATATCCTTTTGTGGGCGCGGCCACCCCTCTCCTTCTCTTCCCCTCTCTCTATACCACTCTCTTTATTACTTGTCTATGAGACCTTATTTCTCTCTTACTCATTGCTCTCTCCATCTCTATATTCCTATCTCCACCTCCCCCTCTCTATCTATGACTCCTTATCTATACTATCTTTTATTAACTCTATGTAGTTTTATCTATATCTATATCTCTCTCCACCACCCCCACTCTTCTCTATCTCTTTCTATCTGTATCTCTCCAACTATATCTACCTCTATCTCTCTATTTACACTAATTAACCTTCCAAACATCTTCAGCGTACCCTTTCCATCTTCATAGATCTCTATATCTATATATCTTCACCTCTCTATCTCCATTTATTCATACTTCTTCTTCCATCTAGTTCCCTTTATGTCTATCTTATTCTCTCTTTATCTATCTAAAAACCTATATTTATCCCTCCCTTCATCTATCTATATATCACTTTCTGTCTCTATCTTTATCTTTCTATCTCTCCCTCTCTATATATGTATCTCTATCTCCATATCCATTTCTATCTTCCTCTCTATCTCTATCCCCTTACTCCTCTCTCTCACTTAATCTTTCCCCCTCTATCCCTCCCTCTTTCTATTCTCTCACTCTCTCTCCCTCTCTCCCTCTCACTCTCCCTCTTGCAAATGTAACATTCAAGTTAGTTGGCAATGAAGCCTGATTATCTTCCTAATTTATAGGTTTAATTTAAATCATGTTTGGATCCCTCTAAGTGGATACATATCTTATTTGAAGCTATCACTTCTTCATTGAGACCATTGTTACACAAAAAAAATCATTTTCTAAAGGACCTACCAATTAATCTCATGTATTACAAGTAGAATTCCTAAGTATATATTATTATTGCTATTAAATTTGATTCTCACATTCTTCAATTTGTATAATATTATTTAACATGTATTTTTGTATCGGCATAATCATTGCACCTCCTTTAATTGCAAGTGCTAGTTCATATATTCTAGAGATTTATGAAAAAATGAATTAATGGTTTGTATTACAGAAGTACGAAACATTTGGTGCAAGGCAACAACAACCCAATTTTTTATAAAATATATATTTCTTTGTGTCTTTGAAACGTTACCAAATTCAGCCATAGTTTTGACATTATGTTTTCTCCAAATTCTTATATTTGTAAAGGTTGTTACTGCATCAACTTATCTATTGATTGATTACGTTCAAAACAATGTTGTTGTTGTTGCTATTGATTATGTTCAAAACAGGAAATCGATGAGACATGACATTTCCGATGGGTTTTCACAAAGAATAGGGGAAGAGTACCAATAGCTGAAATAGTTCCAATAACTGTCACCATAATACCATGTTGACCCCCCAAAACATAAATAAAAAAATACTAGTAAATATTTATTTTAACACCAATACATGTTCACAAATGAAGCAGTAGTTGAAAACCAAAAACTAAAAAAAATCACAGCTATTGGTACATTACATGACATAAAAACAATCAATTTTAGACTTCTTAGGTAGTCAAGTGTACATTCTTCCAAATATCACTTCACAGCTTCATGCATTAAATGGATCCGCATTTGGTACTTTCATTTCCAACAACTGGTGTAAGGCTCCCCAATATCCAAGAATTTGCATAAAATTAAATTAAAAAAACCAAGTTTCATTCAAAGCATGGAAGAAAATTGAACAATTCAAAGCAATGGAGGATTGCATATTTAATATGACATGACCAACTATTTCCCACAAAAATTCAAATTTGAAATTAACTATCTATCACAATCAAATGCATTGCACATTCAAATTATATTATAAGACAAAAATTATTGTGCCACTTGCACTACAATCCAATTCATTGCATATTCCTAAGCTCTGCAAATACCCTCTACACATTCCTTACTCAAGGGTGCACATTCAGGTTGGTACACATAGAATAACTAAATTCCCTCTGCAATCAATGTTAAATGCTATAAATCTTTCAATTGAAATTATACTATTTTCAATAAACCAACATTTCTTTCAATATAGTCACTGTAAATAATATTAACAACCATATTGGATGTCCAATGATGGTTTACCTCCTTCGTAGCTGCATTATGCTTTGTCTATTGATTATTTCTTTGTATGTGGTTTACAGTTTCATTTCAATTCTCTCTTACAGTTTAATAATGTCAAAATCCTCACAAAGAATGGAAAAACAATTGAATATCTCTTCGTTTTCTTCAAAACCCCTTCATTATTTATCATTTAATTTTATGGGTGCGTTGTTAAATGGCGTCTCTCTGTTTATAATGCCAAAATTATTATAGAGAACGCAAAAAATATTGATTATTGTTCATAATTATTCGAAACCCCTTCATTATTTATCATTACAATAACGTGCATGCCTAATACTATTACCTACAATGACTATGTACTGGCTATATGGTTACACACACACACACACACACACACACACACACACACACACACACACACACACACACACAAATACTAGGCCAGACAACTTTTATTATAAATTTTAAAATGGGTGGTCAAAAAATATGTTGAACACTCATAACAGCCTTCCCATGGACATGTTATGGACCCACATTGCAGGAACTCCCACTATCTTTTTTGCCCTAAAAACTTAGGGAAATGAAGATTTTTTTATGGTATTTTCATTGTTTGCTCTGCCTTCAATTTGTCAATATACTCACTATAAATAATATTATTAGGCATACCATATGTTACTTCCAATAAATTTCATATAAGAAATACAACAACCTCATTCAACCATTTACTCATTTGAGAAATGAATTTGCATCTTAATACTATATCAACAATATCCACATTTTAATCACGTCACAGTTACATCTTCCACTCATGCATCTTGTGCTTCTAGTTTCTCTCATTGTTATATAATGTTTCAATTTTTGTACCTATGTGTGTGTGTGTGTACACACACACCATTTTCTTTTGTTGAAACATGTTCAATGATGTAATTGTTCACTATCTAATAGAATATCAACAATATCCAATTTTCAATCACATCACAGTTACATACTAAACTCCTCCATGGATTTTTTGAGTTCTCTAGCTATATGGTTATTGTTTATATTATCATGCATACAGAAATAGAGACACGGTACTGTTTTATTTTGTTCAAAGATGTTCAATGATCAGTTACAAAAATAGATTTGTTTTTCATCATTTATCTGAATGGCATTGAGGGTTTCATTTCAATGATCTGCCTCTATATAAATATTTATATAGGCACACACAGTTTCATTTTATCATTGGTACCTTATCATTGCAGGTTTACTGAACATAATGACACAAGGTAGAAAGGGAAACAGGTGTGTTAGATGTCGAACAGTTAGAGTCACTCATGGGGTGCACTTCCCTGATGAAGATAGTTTTATCCAAAATGAAGACCCAATGGCTCTTGTTGTAGATGACCATTCACCTAATAATGCAACCGATGTGGAAACTACAATTGTACATGACCATTCTACTATATATTGTAATCCTATTCCAGAAACACCACAAGTACAGGTGGCCTCAAAGGTTCCCAAACCAAAATGGAGCATATCTGACATGAAAGAAACAATATCATGCATAGAAGACAAGCACATGTCTCTTAGAGGCACATCAATCAAGTATGGTATCCCCATTGCCTCTTTGAGGGCATGGCTGATGGGAACCATAGCCATGAATGTGAGGGGTCTACGCACCATTTTATCAACAGAGGAGGAGGATGAAGTTGTCCAATGGTGCAAAGACATGGCTGAAATTGGTCATGGTCTCCAAATTAGTCAACTTCAATCAACCGTTGCCCAAATTACCAAGAATAGGCCTAATCCATTCAAAAATGGGATGTCAGGGAGGTCATGGTGAGAAGGTTTTAGATGAAGGCACCCTAATCTGACGATGAGAACAACAAAAGGAGTGGACTCCGATAGGGCTATTATTCTTTTACCTTCTATTGTTGCCTCTTTCTATGAAAAATTGGAGGTAATGTACAACCTCAATCACTATGGTAGCACTCAGAATTGGAATTGTGATGAGATTGGTGTGCAAGCTGGGAGGAATTGTGGAATGAGAGTGATAGCCGAATTGAGCTAGAGGTGTGTACCACACCTAATTTTGAAGAGTAGAGAGTGGAACACTCTTTTGGCATGTGTTAGTGCATGTGGTTTCAATACTCCTGGATTTTATTTGTTCAAATCTAAGAGGCATATCCAAAACTACATTGCAACCTATGATCCAAGAGCATGCATGACAGTCCAAGAACATGCATGGATGACAAAGGAGTTGTTCTTAAATTGGTTGGAACATTTTGCACGTTTAGTCCCTGGTGGAGTTTCACCCTAACAGAGGGCCCTACTAATCTTTGACGGTCATGGTAGCCATGTAGCCTTCAAGAAAATTGAAGAAGCAAGGCAGATACGTATAGATTTGGTAACTCTTCTGGCTCATACAAGCCACAAACTGCAACCACTTGATGTCTTTGTATTCTCACCTTTCAAGAATTATTTCAAATAGGAGAGGAGTCTATGGATGTCAAAGTTCCCACAAATTGAAATTGGAAGGGAAGAGTTGGCAACTCTTGCGAGCAATTCCTTTGCCCAATCATTGGCATCGAATAATATAATCAGTGGCTTCCATAGGACAGGGATTTATCCACTTAACCGATATGCATTACAGAATGATATGAGACCAAGTGAGGCATTTGAGGTTGTAGTTGATATACAACCAGTTGTTGGAACAAAACATGATGCCACTTCAAGGGATGAAGAACCATAGTATATGGCAGCGGAAGCCTGCTTGCGGTTCGCTGGTTATAATAAGACATTCAAGATTTTGTAGAACGCCATAGCCGAACATAAGAAATGGTTGAGGGTACAAGTTTGACAACACAAACTACCGAAGCAGTTCTTCTCCCACAAACTAGCCAGCCAAATGAGGGTTTCAAAAGTACATCAACAGGCATGTCTTTGCAAACACAAGTTGACATACCAGAGTGGACCCAAGAAGCAGCCAACTATGATGATGTAGGAAAGGGGTGCTATGTCTTAGTAGCTAGTCATAGATCTTGACATTTGATGAGTATATTCAAAGGGAAATAGATAAAGAGGCTGAAATGAAAAGAGATGAGGAATTGGTAGAACAAAAGAAAGAACAAATGAGATAGAGGAAAGCACAACGTGAAGTAGAAGCGATAGAAAAGGAGGCTATGAGGGTGGAAAAATAGGCCAAAAAATTACAGGATTCCCAAGACAAGTTCATTCGAAGACAAGGCAAGGAAAAGAAACATGCAAAAGAAAAGCTTGAGAAGGAGTGGATGAAAGCTGAAAAGGCAACCAAGTGTGCAAAGAGGAAGAAATATGTGACCACAGTCGCAGAACCTCTACCCATCTAACACCCTATTCTCATTGAAATGATGAAATTTTTGTCCCCTTTGCAACTATTAATACTATGCAAATTGGGACTACACTTGGAACCTCAGACACCATGCAACTTTCTTCAGGTGTAAACCAGACATTCCTTGCTCAAATAGCAAGTTGCTAACAAACCCCTCCCAGCCAATAAAACATTGATGTTGGGCCAGACCCTAGTAGGCCATAGTCTGTTGGGGTGTGACACCTCCTCCATTTAATACCCATATGGAGAATTGATCAAGTTTGTGATGAATTATATTTTGTGAGTCCTCGGAAGAGCAGATTTTGAGTTTTGATATAACTGTGATGTGATTATAGAATAACATTGCCATATTTTGTAATATTTTCAGAACTTCGTTGTTTTCAGATATCTCAGATGGATGTTCAAATTTATTGATGGTGTTGTTGTAAATCTCATATGTTTTTTTTTGTGATGTGATATTTCTCATATATCAGTTGAACTGATCTCATATGTTTCTCACTATCCAAAAAGACCATATAAGTGTTCAATTTGCTCATTATCAAAAATGTCATATTAATGGCATCTGATTGTTCAGATGCCACTGATATGTCCTCTTTTGATAGTGAGAAATTTGAACACTTTTAAGTACTCAAATTGCAGTCATCATATAGAAATTGCAGTGTCTAATATGTCTACTAGGTCATTGCATCGAAATGATAAAAGGAAGTGTCCTATTTGTAAAAAGGCATGAGACAAAGAACTATATTCTACTGCCTTACAAGATATCTTGTTAGCTAGCAAGTTTTCCTTGTTGGGAATATCTAACAAAATATTTTTCAAGGCACTATAAAACAATTCTTTGTCTGATTTTTTTCTCAAATAGGGCACTTCCTTTTGATCAATATGAACTAAGTGTGTTTCTTGCATTAATATGAACTAAGTGAAGAATTTAAACAAATTGAAACATAAACAATTCAAAAATTCAAAAATAAACAATTCACAAATTGAAACATAAACAAATCAGAAATTGCATTGTCTACTAGATCATTGCAAAAGTAAAATCCAACGAAGAGAAGATTGAAAAATATTAATTGAGGAATTTAAACAAATTGAAAAATAAAAAATTCACAAATTAAAACATAAACAATTCACAAATTGAAACATAAACAAATCGTAAATTGCATTGTCTACTAGATCATTGCGAAAGTATAGGTCGAACAAAGAGAAGATTGAAACATAGGAACTAAGTGAGGAATTTAAACAAATTGAAACATAAACAATTTAGAAATTTAAACATAAAAAAATCACAAAAGGAAACATAAACAAATCACAAATTGCATTGTCTACTAGATCATTGCCAAAGTAAAGTCATATTGACTTTACCTAAGAGGAATGCTTGGTGTCTTCAACATAGTGACTGCTAGATCATTGCCTTCCATAACAATCACAACAAAATGCAAAAAAAACTAAAGTGTGTTAAGAAACACATTTAATAAGAAATGCATAACTACCTAAGATATCTAAACAAATTAATATAAAATGTAAGCATTAAAGGCATAATCTACAAAGAATTGAAGTGTGTTAATAAACACATTTACATTTATATGATGATCTTCCACAAGTATGGTTCTTCCCTCGATGCTCTAGCACACCTGCGAAAAATAGTAATAATCGAGGGTAGTGTAATGTTGTAACAACAAATAATCTATACATTATTGAATGCAGAATAACTTTTGGACCTTCTTTAACATTTGACAACATGCATAAAATCCTTACACATTCATACATACATATGCAAATGCATAAGTACATACATATACATATCCACCTACACACATATGAACATGTACATAGAATTGCACATATCCACAAATACATGCATATGCATATGCATATGTATAACATACATACATATTGCAAATAAATAGTTACATAAGGAATGTGCAAAGGGAATTTGCAGAACTCAGAAATATGCAATGAATTGGCTTGTAATGAAAGTGACATGGAAAATTTTGTCTTATAATATAATTCGAATATGCAATTCATTCAATTGTGGTAGCTAGCTATTTTCAAATTTGAATTTTTGTGGGAAATAGTCGTTCATGTCATATTGTTCATTTTTCTTCTACACACACACATGTATATCTATGAGTGTGTGTGTGTGTGTGTGTGTGGACAATAACCATAAAGGCACATTAAAGTGTAAGAGAGCATTGAAATGAAACTGTAAACTACATGCAAAGAAATCGTCAATATACAAAGCATAATGTAGCTCTGAAGGAGCATAAACCATCATTGGACATCCAATATGGCTATTAATATTATTTATAGTGACTATATTGAAAGAAATTATGGTTTACAAAAAATAGTATAATTTAAACTGAAAGATTTGTAACATTTAACATTGACTGTTGAAGGAATTTAGTTATTCAGTGTGTACCAATCTGAATGAGCGCCCTTGAATAAGGAAACTATTGTTGATTACAACAAGTTATGTGGCTATATGGTTATTGTCCATATACATATAAAAATATATATAGACAATAACCATATAGCCACAGAACTCGAAACAACTATCATTATAGAACATATTATGCTATTGTGTGTGTTTCTTCATGTATACATATACATGTACATGTATATGTACATACATGTACACATGTATATATATACATATAAATATATGTGTATGTGTGTATATATATGTATGTGTATACATAGATATAGACAATAACTATATAGGCACAAAACTTGAAACTGTATATAACAAGGAGACAAACTAAGAGCATGAGATGCAGGAGTAAAATATGTAACTCTGATGTGATTGAAAACTGGATATTGCTGATATTCTATTAGATGGTAAACAATTCCATCATTGAACATCTTTCAACAAAATAAAAATGCTACCGTGTGTGCTTGTAGAAATATATATACAGAGACAAATCATTGAAATGAAACCCTCAATGCCATTGAGATAAATGATGAAAAAAAAAATGCAGATTCATTTGTGAAATGACTAATGATTGAATGATGTTGTTGTATTTCTCATATGAAATTTATTTGAAGTAATATAGTGTATGCCTGATAATATTATCTACAATGAGTATACTAAAAAATTGAAGAAGAGCAAACAATGAAAATGACACAAAAAATCTTCATTTCCCTAAGTTTTTAGGGCAAAAAGGATAGCGGGAGTTCGTGCCATGTGTATGTGAGAAGGTCGTTATATGTCGACAATAACACACACACACACACACAGATATGTGTGTGTGTGTGTGTGTGTGTGTGTGTGTAATGATAAATTATGAAGGGGTTTCAAATAATTATGAACAATAATCAATTTTTTTGTGCATTTTCTGTAATGATTTTGGCATTATAAACAAAGAGACACCATTTAACAGCGCACCCATAAAATGAAATGATAAATAATGAAGGGGTTTCGAACAATAATCAATTTTTTTTGCATTCACTGTAATGATTTCGGCATTATAAATAAAGAGACACCATTTAACAGCACACCCATAAACTACAGGTTGTTATATGTCGACAATCACACACACACACACACACACACACACACACACACACACACACACATATGTATATATGTAATGATAAACAATGAAGGGGTTTCGAATAATTATGAACAATAATCAATCTTTTTTGCATTCTCTGTAATGATTTTGGCATTATAAATAGAGAGACACCATTTAATAGTGCACCCATACAATGAAATGATAATTAATGAAGGAGTTTCAAACAATTATGAACAATAATCAATTTTTTTTTGCATTCACTATAATGATTTCGACATTATAAACAGAGAGACATCATTTAAGAGCGCACCCATAAACCGCAAGTTGTTATATGTTGACAATCAAACACACACACACACACACACACACACACATCTATGTATGTGTATATATGTATATATGTAATGATAAATAATGAATGGGTTTTGAATAATTATGAACAATAGTCAATCTTTTTTGCATTCTCAGTAATGATTTTGGCATTATAAACAGAGAGGCACCATTTAACAGCACAACCATAAAATGAAATGATAAATAATGAAGGGGTTTCGAACAATTATGAACAATAATCAATATTTTTTGCATATACTATAATGATTTCAACATTATAAACAGAGAGACACCATTTAACAACACACCCATAAAATGAATTGATAAATAGTGAGGGGGTTTCGAACTAATATGAACAATAATGAATATGAAATGCATTCACTGTAATGATTTTGGCATGATAAACAAAGAGACACCATTTAACAACGCACCCATAAAATAAAATGATAAATAGTGAAGAGATTTTGAACAATATTGAATAATAATCAATTATTTTTGCATTCGCTCTAAGGATTTCGACATTATAAACAGAGAGACACCATTTAACAACACACCCATAAAAAGAAATGATAAATAATGAAGGGGTTTCGAACAGTTATGAACAATAATCAATTTTTTTCACATTCACTGTAATGATTTTGACATTATAAACAAAGAGACTCTATTTAACAATGCACCCATAAAATGAAATGATAAATAATGAAGGGGTTTCGAATAATTATGAACAATAATCAATTTTTTTCGCATTCACTGTAATTATTTTGACATTATAAACAGAGAGACACCATTTAACAACGCACCCATAAAACAAAATGATAAATAATGAAGAGGTTTCGAACAATTATGAACAACAATCAATTTTTTCGCATTCACTGTAATGATTTCGACATTATAAACAAAGAGACACCATTTAACAACGCACCCATAAAAAGAAATGATAAATAATGAAGGGGTTTCAAACAATTATGAACAATAATCAATTTTTTTTGCATTCACTATAATGATTTCGACATTATAAACAGAGAGACACCATTTAACAATGCACCCATAAAATGAAATGATAAATAATGAAGGGGTTTCGAAGAAAATGAAGAGATAATCAATTGTTTTGCCATTCTCTGTGAGGATTTCGGCATTATAAATAAAGAAACACCATTTAATAGCGCAGCCATAAAATGAAATGAAAAATAACGAAGAGGTTTCGAAGTAAACGAAGATATATTCAATTGTTTTTCCATTCTCTGTTAGGATTTCAGCATTATTAAACTGTAACAGAGCTTTGAAATGAAACGCTAAACCGCATACAAAGAAATCATCAATAGACAAATCATAATGTAGATGTGAAGGAGCAAAACCATCATTGGACATCCAATATGCAAAGAGGAAGAGTGCGACTGTTAACTGGGAGCAAGCCAATGACATGGTTGCAAAGGAGGCCAACGACATGGTTGCAGAGGAGGTTGTAGAGGAGGCCAACGACATGGGTGCGGGGGACGCCGACGACATGGTTGCAGAGGAGGTCGGCGACATGGTTGCAGAGAAGGCCGACGACGGAGAAATGACGGCGACAGAAAAAAATGACTCAAAAAAACTTCATTTCCCTAACTTTTTAGGGCAAAAAAGATAGCAGGAGTTTGTGCCACGTGGGGCCATAATACATAAGCGGGAAGGGGGTTATGGGTGGTCAACATGTTTTTTGACCACCCATTTTAAACATTTTTTATATTCCTTACATTTTTAATTATATGCATAACATAAACTTTTTAGGTGAATTTTTTTTTATAAAAAGGTGAAAAACATATTACTTTTTAAGCATTTTATAAATGGATATTGGCCTTTTGGTGTGCGGGTATTGGCGCAAAAGACGTCAAGTATCGGGCAACACTTTGAAATGGCCACTTTTTGACCTTTTGACTCATAACGACCTGTAGAAATCGGATCATTATTACCTAGAAGCCAGATCAATAGGTTTAAGCAGTTAAGACGCATACAAAGACAACAAAAAAAAAGAATTCAAAATTCGCTGTACCATTTAGAATCTGTGGGTAGACGAAGTTAGCTATGACGACTACTGATGCTCTTCCCCTTGCCTTGTCGGCTAATCATTATGAAAATGGAACTTGATTGGCGAAGACTGTTCGAAGAATATGAAGTGCACATTCAATCCATCATCAAAAATAAATACGTGGCAGCAAAATATCAACTGTACGTTATACACACAGAAAAACCAGCTTTATTTCTGAAGAGGGCTTTCCTTTCCAGGGTTGAAAACAAAAATCCACAGCACACCGACATTTGTATTTGGGCTTGGCAGTTGGCACTCGTGAAGGTTATCATTAAATTAAATACAGAAAATTGCATTAATAAAAAGATGTCTGTCCATTAAAGTAACGCAGATTTTGAAATATTTGTTTTTTTATCTCCAAATTCATGTACAGCGTTCTGTACACTGTTTTGCCAGGTCATTTCGAAGCCTTTTATCTTTTTTTGTTAATCATTTCGAAGCCTTGTCAAACAAGCAGCGTTCAGAATTAGTAGTGTATGATGGACAATCATGCATAGACTCAATAATTTCAATCGATATGCCATAAATGTAAAGCATGCAGGTTTAAAATTTTATCAGAAATGTTAAGTGGGGTCCTCATTCACATGGGTGATGTCATTTTTGTTGTTGTGTAGTGGCATAGAAGTCGTCTCACAAGGAGTCTCTCTATTCTTTCACCCACGTACTATTAATTCTCTTTACAGGACTACTCACCCCTCTCCTCATTCACATGGGTGCCATTTTGTTTCTTGTGCAGTCGCATGGAAATCTCATTTAATTCGGACTTGAGCATAGTCAAGGGATCGACAGAAAAAGTAAGAAGTAGCACAATATTGTCAGGAGGCAGGCTGTCATAAGTTAAGAGGGATGGATCGGCTAGGCATCATTTGGACAACTGCTGAGCCACACAGTATATCACTTCTTCTTTCCATCCCAGAAAAGAAAGAAATGGAAGCTCGCCGTGTCAAGCACGCCATCTCTTTTGCGAATTTCCACATGCGCGTCAATTTGTTTTTTTTTCTAATGGCTGTCAATTCTTTCGTAATGCTTTTCTTCCATAAAACATCTGTTATTCAGGTTAGTGGCAATCATCCCATAAAGACACTATGAAAGGAGCAAAACACAAAAAGGAAACAAATATGAAAAGTCAAAGCCTGTTTATTTCGCATGGTAAATATTATACAGTGTTAAAGACAAGTAGCTGCTAAGCAAAGGGTATATAACATATTAACATGTTTACATATGGATTTATGTAATTTTTGAGTATAAAACAATCTGTCGTTTTTTTTTTGAGTTTCTGGATTAGATTGTGTGTCAAAAAAATTTATTAATATTTCGAATCACATTCCGTGATTCATCATCAAGATGAGAAAGAGTTTAAAGGAGATGAAAAATGACCAGTTGCAGATCAATACAGAATATAAAGAAATGAGAGTAAAGAGATGAGAGAGGGAATGGATAGAAAGACCACACACAGGCCAAAGAAAGAATAAAATAATAATAATAATAAAACTGCTAACCCAACTTCTAAAAGGGAAGAAACAAATGAATATAAATAAATGAATGAAAGAGCTGAAAAGATAGTAAAAAATTGAAAATAACTAGAACAATAAATAAAAAAGACAAGAAACTGAAAAACTATACATGTATGTGTGTGTAAGATATGAAAATTTTATATCTGATTCTCTTTTTAGATCTGATTCTCCCTCTCCCTCTTCCTCCCCCCTGCCATCTCCCTCTCTATATATTTATATATATAACTCCCACCGACTTTTTTCAATCTGGTTTGATTTTCATAAAATGGGGAATGGTACATTGCATATTATTTTGATAAAGTTTACTTGCTCTCAAAATAAATACTTTGTATTATTGTGGCTTTATTTAAGAAAAAAAAATCAAGCATTAGATTTAATCTTATAGAACTATTATATTTCACATATTTATAAAATTGTTACTATTAAAAAATTCTATAATTAAGGATTATATTTAGTCTTATGGAATTGTTGTATTTGACATATTCATAAAATCATTATGGATCAAAGTATATATAATTAAAATTAAGATTTGGTCATATAGGATTGTTGCATTTGACATATTCATATATCTATTATATTTATAAGTTTGTGCAATTAAGGATTGTCTCATGCAATTTTTGTATTTGACATATTTATAAAGCCACTATAATCAAAATTGTATATAGTTAGCTTTTAATTATTTTATAAATAAATATTATAGATTTTCACAATCACATAATGTCATGTAGCAATATTATTCTATCATTTTTTAATTTCATATGGACTATTTTATTTAGTAATTAACAAATATCCTATATTTAGAGGTTAAAGGAGTAACCTCAAGTTATTTTTATTCTCTAAATTATATGGTCTTTCTATAAATTCAACATAGACAATAACCTCCATTTCTTTGTAAATTATGAGAATTCTCTCTTTCATTACCTCATGCATTCTAGGATTTGGGGAAGGAATTAAAATAATTAAATTTAAGATGTAAAATCCATAATTCCGTATGACTCCCTTGTCAAATTCTACTACAATTAAATTTTGGTGATTAAGGAGCATCAATGGAAAATATTACCTCGATGGAATTTTTTTTGGGATAGTGAGTAAGGAGCATCAATGGAAAATATTACCTCCAAAGGACAAAGTTCTATAGGTCATAGCATTAAGAGACACATCTTTAATGAGTGCAACAAAATAGTGACAAAGATAGAGATAAAAAAAAATTGATTTATCATATCATTCTTCAACCCTATGTAGATGACAAACTTTAGATTTAATCTTTATGAAAACCTTGTGGGATGTTTTCAACCTTCATTGTTAGTAGGTTTCAAGTGATAGGCCTTTCTATAGCTTCTCCTTTCCACTAACATTGCTATAATGTGTAGGATGATTAGGAAGGTACATTATATATGCTTTTATATCTATGAAATTGTTAATAAATCATAGTTTGACCAATGGAAGGTACATTGTATATGCTTGTATATCTATGAAATAATTAATTTTGGGATAGTGTGTAAGGAGAATCAATGGAAAATATTACCTCCAAAGGAAAAAGTGCTAGAGGTCATAGCATTGAGAGATACATCATTAATGAGTGCAACAAAATAGTTGCAAAGATAGAGATAAAAAAAAAAGATTAATCATATCATTCTTGAACCCGGTGTATATTAGAAACTTGTAATAATATCATCAAAACATATTATGATTGTAAAATGTAAGAATTTACTAACCATTATATAGTGATACAATTTAATTGGAACCTCAACTTCCTGATCATCAAAATGTTAGTAGGTTTAATGTGATAGGCCTTTCTATAGTTTCTCTTTTCCACTAACATTGCTGTAATGTGTGGGATGATTAGGAAGGTACATTGTATATGCTTGTATATCTACGAAATAATTAATAATTCATAGTTGACCAAGAGGATTAGGCATCATTGGTCTCATTATAGATTTACGAGTTAAAATAACATTATAGTTGTGATTAAATTGAACACATCTAAGGCACGTATCTTAGATAATATATTTTTAAAGAATATCCATACAAATTAAGCTTTTCGTATTGAAAATTATATAACATATTTTATTTTTTTATTTTTTTAATAAGTAAATAGCTACAGAGGGGCATCACCCTTGTATTAATAAAAAAAAAGGAGAATACAAGGCTTGATTCAGTGAGAGCGGTAGGGGGAAAAAACTAGGAAGAAAACCCCCTACCTTAGCTCTATTCCTTAAACAAAGAAAAAACTAGCAATGAAGGCTGGAAAAGGACGTGACATCAGATACCAACCTCTTAAAGGTAGATAACATAGGTTTTTAAAAAAAAACCAGACAATAACAACATCAAAGAAACTAGAGAACAAAGACAATCGAAGTCAAAGGAAGTCTTCAGAAGCACTATCCACAAGAGCATGAGCCGCATCTAGGACAATAGGGCATTCAGTGCCACATTTCAAGTGAGCCACCAATTCTTCCTTCTCCCTAGGGAGTCGATAGTCATCTGAGAACCACTCCTCACCAAGCCCAAACCCCTGGTCATTACCAACCACCAAGTATCCATTCTCCAAAATCCCAAAATCATCAGCACCTACTAGCTCTTCATCACAAAGAAAAATTGCCCTCCATTCTGACGTGAAGCCGTTTTTGATGACAGTCGCTTTAAGAAGGAATTCAATGTTCCTGGTAATGATAGGCTATGTTGCTTGAAGAGATTCAAAATCCATGGAGTTATCAATCACAAGCTTCCTCACCTCTGCCCCGTTGCCTAGGGTCATATAGTAATTTTGGGGAAGCGTAATTCACATATTGGCATCAATATTATCCAATACAACATCAATCTCCCCCAAAACGAGATGTTTAAACATCATTTGAGTTAATAGTTTTTCTCTCTCCTTGCCAGTACCCATATATAATATCATTGCAAGGAAAAACGTCGAGATATCGACATTGGCTCTACACCTATGATAAGCCATAAGGAATTCCTTTCCCAGAATCCTTTTAAGGCTGTGGAGAATAAGAGAATGTCAAGAGAAGAGGACCTCCTTGTAGACGTCTATCTGTGACTTTTCCCAAGAAAGCCATCTAACGACAATTAGCTTCGAGGAGAATTGGGGTTTCCATAGCAAGGCATCAAGAAAAGAAAGCAATTGTTTGATGGAAAAAGGAGGGCATTCCATTGTTATATAGCAAGACATCAAACCAAAGAATACGACACCCAGCAAGTAGTTCATGCCAATTGAATACACACATGCATGAAATGCCAGTGTCCAAAAAACAACATCTGAGCCAAAACTCATCAACTTAATGTCGGTCAAATTTAGCCATCAGGTGATTATGAGCAAATCCTAAAAGGATCTAGTCATAACTAGATATTAATTAAAGTACACTTATTTCCAATTGCCATGGGGCCCAAACCAGCACAGATCAAAGAGGACTGAAATGTGTCACATCTTGATGACAAGAAGAAACCTTGATAGGATATCAAGTCAGTCATTCAGTCTATCCACCAAAAACCACAACATTAGGTTGAGAAGGAGTAAAGAGGAGCTGGGGGGAAATGCACCAGTTTGCACCACAACCAGTGATTAATATGGAGAGAAACTTAATTGAAAAAAGAGAGAAGAGGACAACCGGCAAGAGGCCCAACCAGAGAGCACCCCCCTCATTGAGATAGTGAGGATACCATGTCAACTGGTGGATGCAATACAACATCACCAATCATCCCAATAGAGAGCCATCATCTGTAGGGAGAAGACAATCGGTAGAAGCCAATGTAGAGAAACTCAACCGGAAACCATCATTTCTTGGCAAGATAAGCATGCCATAACGTTGGTGGAAGATCAAAGGGTGTCACCAACAACAATCACAAATTTAGAGAGTCTATTAGCCTCTCCATTACCTTCCCTATAGAAGTGGCTAACCCAAAATTCATCAAAGGTGGCTAATAGCACCAGAATCGGTTGAAGCCACTAGTTAAGGTGCCAACTAAGGATTTTATTACAGAGGATTTCATTAACCACTTTTAATGAGGCTCCCTCCAGATGAATTCTCTGCACCCCAAGCTCCTTCCCTAACTGAAGACCTCTTAAAACCGCTCTGAATTCAGCTTCATTGTTAGTATCAACTCCAATCTTTTCAAAGATTTCTTTTACATAGAAACCATCAGAGTCCCTCAAAATACAACCAATACCACTTTGACCTAGATTTCCTGCAGAAGCACCATCAAAGTTTACCTTTCTCCACCTAGGTTCTGGTGCATCCCATTTCACCCCCACTATTGGATTGACTTGATCTATCGGGGTTCCCAAGCCAAAAAGTGGTGGAATGTGTAAATTTGGGAGAGCCAACTTAATATTACAATCCCAGTCCGTGTACAAATTCTTCTTTAATGATTTGGATTGAGCAGCCTCATTCAGGAGCATAATAAGGTGGATCTCAATTTTCCCACAAAGAGACATTAAGCTCATCTCCTTACCTTGGAAGATTCTACGATTCCTTTCTTTCCAAATTTCCCAAATTAGAAGCAATGGTAGGATATTAAGAAAATCAGAAAAAATAGCCTTTCTTGTTGGTTTAGGCGATTGCAAAAACCACTTATCCATCCCTGATGGGAAGGGACCAAAGATTCTTAATTTTCCCATGAAATGCCACCAACAATGGCTAAAGAATTTGTAGTGGAGAAGTAGATGATCCACAGTTTCTTCATTCTCTAGACATAGAGTGCATCGGTTGGGTCCATTGATACCCATTGTTTAGAGCCTTTCTTTAGTTAAGATCTTTTTCTGACAAGCCAACCAGGTAAAAGAGCCTGTTTTGGGAAGGAGGTGCCAATGCCAAAAAAGATTAACAGGCCAATCTTTTTTGTCTGTGGCTGCTTCTTTCAATTTGTAACCAAAACATACTTTGTATTTACCATCAGAGGAACCACACCACCTAATAATATCCTTTTCAAGGGAAGAGAAGATAATCCTTTTTCTTAGAATGTCGGCAAACAAGTCTTTCTGATGCTGATCCAAGTCCAGGGGATCCAAGGAGTTCCATTTCCACTTAGCAATACCATTTTCTTGGATAGGATAACCATGGTCATAGATATTATGCCCCCAAAGACGACAAGTTTCAACCATAATAGGTTCCAGTGAAGGATTGAGACATAAGGCATCTTCACTAGCCCAAGAGTCAATCCAAAAGGAGGCATCCCTACCATTCCTGACATCCCAGGTAACCTGATCACTTATGATTTCCCTGCTATCCACAATAAAATTCCAGATGGCCGAGCCTCTTGGGGGGGGGGGGGTTGTTTATAGTGTGAATCCTTTTGGCTCCAGGGAATCTAGATATTTATGTTTCAGAATCCTTACCCATTTTTTCTTCCCACCACTACAAATTTCCCAAATCAATTTTGCACCCATAGCTAAATTCATAATTGAGATTTGGTGAATGCCAGCACCCCCTGCCTTTTTTGGTTGGCAGATATTTTTCCAAGATACCAAAGGGAATTTCCCTCTGTCATTCGAACCATTCCAAAGGAACTTTCTCATTAGAGAGATCAATTCATCTTCAATTGCGATCAGTAATCTTAGGCAAGCCATGGAAAAAAATGGTAGCGCAAAAAGGATCGATTTTATCATAATGAGTTTACTAGCAGAGGATAACCACTTGCCTTTCCAAATTGCAAGCTTGGATTTGCACTTATCAATAAGATGCTTCCAATAGTGAGCTCTTTTACTGCCAATGAAGAGGGGGGTTCCAATAAATTTCCCTGGGAAGTTTGCAACTCTGAGATTAAGAATCCTTGATAATACACGTTGCAAGTTAATCAGAGTATTGACAAAAACCACTTCAGATTTGTGCCAATTGATTTTCTGCTTGAAAGCCATACAATAATCATCGAGGCATGATTTAATTGTTCTTTCCTCCCTCCTACAAGTCAAACCAAACAGAATGGTATCATTGACAAATTGCAAATGAGTCATTTTTTCAACCCCTATTGCCACATTGACTCCAATCCAATGATCATCTAGTTGAAGAAATCTGATTGATCGACCTAAGGCTTTAGCCATTATGATAAACAGAAATGGTGATATTGGATCGCCTCATTGAATTCCTCTTGTCGAGGAAAAGAAGCCATGAGATGAGCCATTAAGAAAAACAAAGAATTTGGGGGAGGATAGACAACTCGTAACCCATGTGATCCATTCCTTGCAAAAGCCAAATTTATTAAGAACATGAAATAAGAACTCCCTGTCCACCATATCATAAGCTTTCAGAATATCTAGTTTTAAAATCATACAAGAATCCTTGGTTTTCTTGGCCGTGTGAAGCGTTTCATGAGCAATGATAATGCCTTCCACAATGGATCTTCCAAGGGAAAAACCACTTTGTTCATCTGATATGACGTGTTTAAGGAGGGGCTTCAATCTATTAGCTATGATCTTTGTTACAATCTTATATACCGTGTTGCATAGAGCAATGGGCCTAAAATCACTCATATGTTGAGGGTTTTGCTTCTTCAGGATTAGAGTCAAAAAGGTGTGATTAATAACACTAACATAGTCATTTTCCTTCTTCATTCTTCAATGGCAAGATGAAGATCTTGGGTGATGATATCCCAAAAATGACGGCAAAAGGTAGCAAGGAAGCCATCAAGACTAGGAGTCTTATCAGATTTCAGCTGAAAGGTAATTTTCCTTACTTCATCAATTAAAATAGGAGTATAGAGAGCTGTATTTTGACTATCAGATATTATAGAAGGGATTGAGTTGATAATTTTGGCTCTTGCTTCATGATCAATCTGATGATCACCATTCAACAAGGAATCAAAGAATCTTATAGCTTCTTGTTGAATATCCTCATAGTTCCTGATAGTGACTCCATCCAGTCTCATAATCTCTGATATTCTGTTTCTATTTCGAATGGCAATGGCCAACCAGTGGAAGAATTTGGTGTTTTTTTCACCTTCCTTTAGCCATAACTCCCTTGATTTTTGATGCCAATGGATTTCCTCACACCGAAGAATTTCATTTAGATCAGATTTGAGAGTATTTTCTTTGATAAATAAATCCTCATTCATTTCTAAAGTAATAACAGAGTTGGTTATTTCTTCCATCTCAGCCTTAATTCTTAATTTCTCAAACCGGAAAGGAGTACCTCCCTCCGCTTGTCCCATAGCAACCTCCAGACATATTGGGTAATGATTTGATCCGATAAGGGGGATAATTGACAACTCTAGAGCTAGATTTTGTCCTAGCCACACACCAGTAACAAGAAACCGGTCAAGCCGTTCAACAATATTAGTAAAACCCACTCTCTTGTTTGTCCATGTGAAAACTCCATTTTTAGGAATAATGTCTAGAAGGTGATTCTTCTCAACAAATTCCAAAAAGTCTTTTTGAGACGTACCAGTCCTCTGAATACCCCCACTTTTCTCAATTCCAGAGAGGATCACATTGAATTTGCCAGCTACCACACAAATTTCATCGATAATACTATTCAATTTGATGGTTAAGAGATCCTAGAGAGCACGTGTATCACTAGCAGAAGATGGTCCATACACATTGAAAAGATTGAAATTCTCATTCCGACCAAGAATAGTTACCAAGCAATGTTGCCAATACTTATCTTCCCCAACAAGAGAGATCCTGACAATCATGGGATTCCAAATGATTCCCAAGCCACCAGAGGCTCCATCCAATTGTCTAAACAGCCCATTCCACTATTTCCAAACTCTCATTTTAGCATCAGTCTCAGCCTTACTCCACTTAGTTTCTTGTAGTAGCCAAATATCTCCTTTGGTGTCATCAATTTGGTGCTTAATCAAGCGCCATTTGTTAGGGGCATTGATGCCCCTGATATTCCAAGATAAGAAACATCCCACAAATGGTGAGGTGGGTAGTTGTGAAACTTGATCCCATAAATGAAAATGACAAGTGAAACACCAGATTTAATATGCAAGTTTAAAATTTGAGTGTTTAAAACTTGGGGTAAAAAATTTAAAATAAGAAACATTAGTTATTTTTTGGTTGATAAATATTATTTTATATATTAAAATTAAAGTTAACTGCATACATTGTCACCATGTTTAGAGAAAAAATGGATTAACCCTAGAAACTAAAGTAGAACAAAAGCTTCAAGAAAACTAAACTCCAAAATGACGTTCGTAGACAACCAATGCAACACATATTACATTTCTATTAAGAACTAGTGCTACTAAGAAACAAAGTCCTAAAATACAACCCTACTTGCTTTTCTTTTTCTTTCTAGGTCCATTCACCCAGTAGTCTTCAACTTCAAACACTAGCTCCTTGCCCTTGTCCTACTTCATCTTCAACTTCAAACACTAGCTCCTTGCCCTTGTCCCACTTCATCTTTACCTCCCAATCCCTTCTCCTTTCAATCTTCGTTGATTGAATAAACACCATTAGGTCCCCCTAAGCCTCACAAGCCTCTTAACTCCTTGCAACTCTATCAGTGCCATCTCTCTAGAGCACAAAAGAGTGATAATTCACATTGACACAATTAGGAATGACTCTCTCTCCAAAGGGATTCCACAAGCCCTACCCTATAACCACTCTCCCTAACAGAGAAACTAACCCACACAAGGAATATGTAGGAACACACGCCTTAGCTACCCATTCAACTTTTGACTTCGTGCCAAAAGAGAGTCCCTAGGCCACCATCATAGAAATTATGTCCATGTTGGCTTTGTATCTAAACTCAAATACCAATAACTCATTACCCAACAACCTCTTGATAATTTCTAGGAATCCTTCCTCATCAAAGAGGAAAATATTACCACCTAGACACTTGTATGTGATACGGCCGAAAAATACCAACTACTATTTGATGGAATGCAAAGTGAAATTGTCTTCCATCATTACATCCAAAGTGCCTTGGATAAAAATCTCTACCGACCTGTCTTTAGTCCCATGCCACCACTCAAAAAAACAAGTCCTTCCTTAACTCAACAAAATACATGCTTCAATTTAGAAAGCCCAAAAAATTCAGAGAATTCAGATATGAAATATGTTCCCAATTCATCCACACAGAATACCATGTGTCAAACTTCATCCATCCAATTAATAATCTCTTGCAATAAAAGCAAGCAAGGTGGCAGCACAAAAAAATGATGAGCACGTGAGCTCGAGTTTGAAAAAAAAAACATTTAAATCATTAATCATCACCTTTCAAAGGAAATAACAACTTATCCACAAACCAAGCTTAGTCCATCCAAGCCACGTCAACCCCTTTATTGTCCCACCAATGAATCACTCGAAACTCCAACTCACACTCCAGGTTGGACACAATATTTGCCTCCTCATTCCCTTCACTCCAAATGTGTGAAATTTAAAAATCTTGGAAGAAGTTTACATTTTTAGAAATAATATTAACGAATTTATTTATACACCAACACTATGAGGACCATTTAGCAATTGCATCTGTCACTATCTTGGAGTGTTCTTCTCAATACAATTTTGTGACTTTGAGGTTGCTTTCCAAATCAACCACCAACAATGCAGCTCTCACCTCAGCCATCTTATTTGTTCCATTTGGTAGCCTTTGAGCTCCTTTACAACAAGAATTCTCTCTTTATTCCTAGAAATACAACTTGCTCTTGAGATCCGAGGGATACGACATGAAGCGCCATCAAAATTCATTTCCATTCAACCTTTCTCTAGTCTCTTACACTTTGACAAAAACGTTTCTCCCACCATAGGATTTCCCCTACTAGGCTCATTATTAGGTTGCAATTTAAGGAGAGGCCACTAGGATTGAAAACTCTTATCTACCATGCTGGAAGGATACTTCATAAAATTATGGTTACCCGTACACATAGTCACAACCTATGAGATAGCCCTTTCTATTCTGTCAAATAGTCTCACCCTTAATTATTTGTTAATCTAGAAAATCCACTTGTTCCTCTTCTTCCAGATCTCCCAAACGATAATTGAAGATACCACTCTCCAGATGATTCATTATACTAATTTAAAAGATTCAACATGCCAACTTTGAAAAATATCAAGTAGAATACCAGGAAGTGGTGTAAACCATTTTAACCTTTTCTTCAAAAAATTCAGCAAGATTGTACCACTTTATTGTTCAAAAGTAAATGATCTAGACCTTCATTTTCTAATTTGCACAAAATATTTTTAAAAAGACCATTAAAACCCAGTTTACTCAATCTTTCCTCTTGTAAGCATATGCCTTTTCAATGTCAACCAAGTAAAAACACCTACCTTGGGCAGACAATGATTATTCTAGAACAACCTCAGATGCCAATCCTTAATAACAGTCACCTCCTCAAGCAACTTGTACCTAATTTTGATCAAGTAACTTCCTGACTTAGAGCCACACCAATTTAATTCATCTTCACCATTCGATAAATGTGGGCTATATTACTAAAAAATGTCATCAAGAGCTTCCTTTTGATGAGCTGACAATGGCAGATCTTGGGTATCTTTCCATTGCCAAACATCTAGTCCATTGACTCTCTTTTTCTCCAAATAATCTTTGACTTTATGACCCCAAGATGCCTCAACAATTTGCCTTATTTCCACCATATCCTCTCTGCCTATTAAAGCAAGCAACCCATCCTGAGAATCTTTCAAAAAATTCACTTTCTCATCATTTCCCAGCTCCCATGTAATGTGATCTATGATAACCTTATGATAGGAAAGAAGGAAATTCCAAATTTTCTTGAGCCTTTTGGGGGGTCCTAAATAGAGAGGATGTGTTCCCTATCTTGGGATTCTAAGTACTTATGTGACAAAATTTTAACCCATGTTCTGCTTGGATTCTTATACATTTGCTAAATCAATTTGACCCCCATCAACTCATTTAATAGACTCCAGTTCCTTAGTCCTGATCCAACTGCAGCTTTGAGTTTACAAAGCTTGTCACAAGATACACGTGGGATTTTATCTTGTTCATTCTTCTCATTACAAAAAAAATTGTGCATACATTGATTTATTACTTGCACCACTTTCTTATGTATTTTTAGACACATCATAGAATAAATTGGAATGGCAGAGATGATAGTTGTGAGCATGAGAAGTCTACCAACAAAAGTGAGCCAATTTATCTTTCATACTTCCAATATGTTTACACAGTTGTCCACCAATCTATGTCATAAATTAACTCTACCTACACTCCCAAGCAAAGGGGTCCCTAGAAACCTACCCGGAAGATTCTCAATGTTGACTCCCAAAACCCTTACAATATTCTTTTCTTTATCCTATGGAGTATTGAAGTGGAAAATTTTTGACTTTGCCTAGTTGACTTGCTAACGTAAGGCCTCATAGAAATATTTTAAAACCTTTTTGATGATTCTTGCTTCTCTATTAGTATGTTCCCCAAACAATATAGTATCATTAGAAAACTATTGATGAGTATATGAGTCAAGAGCAGCATCAATATTCACCCCTTTCCACTTACCATCCCTTCTCAATTTTTGTATGAGTCTTCCCAAGGATTTCATAAGTATAATGAAAAGGAAAGGAGATCTAGGAGATCTCCCTATCTGAGTCATCTTGAGGATTTATTAAAACCTTGTGGGCTACCATTTACCAATTGAGAACCATGGACCTTCAATAGAAGCTTTCACCCAATTCAACCATTGTTCATCAAACCTAAAGTGTTCCATGACTTGAATTAAATAATATCTATCAACAATGTGATACACCTATCTATTTTGATCAGCATTCGATCCACTTTTTCCTTCCTAATAGTGTGAATGGCTTCATGTGAAATAATGATCCGTGCAACAATTGAACTTCCTAGGACAAAATGACTATGCTCCTTCGAGATGATAAGATTTAGATCTGACTTCACTCTATGAATTATAAATTTACCTATTACGTTATAAATAGTATTACACAAAGAGATAGGTCAGAATAGAATGAAAGTCTCCACTTTTTTAACCTACAGGATCAAAGAAATAAGAGTCAAATTTAACTCTTTCACAACATAAACATTCATTCTAGCTTCCTCCATAAACTA
Organism: Cryptomeria japonica; assembly: GCF_030272615.1. Classification (NCBI taxonomy): domain Eukaryota; kingdom Viridiplantae; phylum Streptophyta; class Pinopsida; order Cupressales; family Cupressaceae; genus Cryptomeria; species Cryptomeria japonica. The sequence continues at coordinate 571,375,225 of NC_081410.1, forward strand.
CCAAACTTTATTTCCCACCAAATCCCAAAAAACTTGATAAAAGAATGCCGGAAATCTATCTAGAGCCCCGGGGCTTTGTCACCTTACATAGAAATGACTTCTTTCTTCATTTCCTCCACAGTGACTAGTTTACTTAAAGCTACATTATGTGGGAATGAGATTAACTTTGGGATGTTTGAAATCAATATTTTTTTGTTGTATATTGACTGTACGATCACATGAAAGCAATTTATAGAAATAATCGATTGCTTTATTTTTAATGGCATCAATTGTATTGAGATTATTGTTATCAGAGTCTATAATTTATGTAATTTTATTCCATGATCTTCTCACTTAAACTCAGTTATGAAAAATATTTGTGTTTTGATCACCCGCATTGAGCCAAAATTCCCACAACTTTTATCTCCAATGAACCTCCTCCGAAGGCAAAAATTTGTTATATTTGACTTTTAGCTCTTGCTCCTTTGAATAAAGGTCATCTGAAATTCTATTGTTCATGATGCTCACTTGAATCTTACTCATCTCATCTTCTAAGGTACCTTTCTTTGCAAACATGTTCCCAAAGTTTGTTCTACTCCACTCCTTCAATTATTCTTTGATGAATTGCAATTTATTAAAGAAACAATAGGCACATTTTCCATCTAGCATGGGAGTAGATTCCCATTATTGTTGATCAAATCACAAATGCAGTTATCTCTCAGCCACAACTTTTCAAATTTGAAAGGATAGCATAGAGGAGGACTATTCAACTAAGCAATAAGTTCAATTTGGAAATGGTCTAATGTAGTGAGGGATTTGATGAAATATCCAAACATTATAGATTTGTCAACCCATTTCCCACCTAGAAAAAATATGTCAAGTTTTTCAGAGATGTTCCCCAACCCCCATCTTCTATTTGTCCATGTAAAGTCATAGTATTAGTTTTAATTTCCCAAAGACTAGTAGAAGAAAAAAAGTTTTGAAAATCTATCTACAAGCTCCTGAAACCTATTTTACCACCTTTTTTATTTACCAACTCTAAATTTTCATCAAAATCACCTCCAATGATCACCAACTCATTATCCAAGCTCTATAAAATTATAGAAATTTCCTACCACACTTCAAGATATTGTCTCACCCTAGGTTGAACATAAACATTCAAAACATAGAAATCACAATTCAATCTAAAGGAATGCACTTTACTCAGCTGACAAAAAATAGACTTAACCATCTCCCCCATAGCCATTGTAAAAGGGTTCCATAAAATGCCTAGGCCACTAACAACGCCATTTGCTTTCACAAAGTGGCCCAGCCATAACCTCCAAAATATCAACAAGCCATCAGACTCGTCTTTCCCAATCTTAGTTTCTTGGAGAAAAACCAAATCCGATTTAGTTTGATCAAGCCCCTGCTTGATCAAATATCTCTTGTCAAGGGCATTGCATCACTTGACATTCCAACTTAAGAGTTTCATTGTCCTTTAGGAAGGGACACCCCCTTCCCTACTATCAATTTTCTCTACCCTTTTCAACTCCCCGCCAATTCCCACCTGAGTCTATTTGGTTTATGTCCTTTAGTATTTTTTTCTCCTAGTTTGGCCTTGTTCAATTTTGACTTTGATTGTTCAATAGTCTTGACTGACACAATTCCCTCCTCATCCATTAACCCCCACTCTTCATCATCCTCATCAAAGGACCAATTGTCTGAATCCTTCTCTAAAGCATTCTCCTCATTTAGAGGCTCCTCCTTTTCTCTTACCTAATGAAATGCATGGACTGAGGAGCTAAGGATCTAGATCGATGCTCCATTTTGATCCAAAATTCTTGTTCATCTTGTTCCCATAGCTTCCATAACCTTTTCCACCTTAACTATGGCTTCTACTAAAGAGACAACATCCTCTTTGCCCTAATATTTTTGGTCACTAGGAAGATGGACAACCACATTTGCCCCTTCTTAACTCTGAGATGGTTGCACACCCATGATTTTAAGAGTACTAGGAGAGTCCGTAATCTGATCATGAAAAAAGGCACACTTTTCCCCATATGTTGTGGTAAAGTTCCAGCACTTGCAGCAACAAAAGGTAACTTGCTTCCAAGCCTTGAAGTCATACCTAGAGAAGGTTGGTCCATTTCGTCCAAATTTAAGGCTTTTGTGGCTGAAGCATCTTCCACAAAATTACTTCCCCCATTAATCTATTTATCACTCTTTTCATGCAACTGCAATAATTTCTCAATTATATTGTTAATATCCAAAGATTTACCTTAAAGTCCAATAGTGCACATCTCCTCAAAATGCACTTCTCTTTTTCATTTTTTCTATCTCTCTCCATTTTCCTCAATTTCAATTTGTTGGCACCAACAAACTTCCTTTGTGTTAATTTCCAAAGTTTTTAGAAGAGGGAAATGTGGTTTCCACCAAATATAAATAGATGCATACATGCTAAAGTCTTTCTCCTCTATGGCTTCATCTGATTTAATGTAGAAACCCAATTTATTCCCAATAGTCATGAAGGTTTCTTCATTCCAATAGTCACAAGGAAGGCTATAGAAACACAACCAGATGGGTATTTCCTCCAACTGAGCATTCAAAGGGTTAAAATTTGGCTCCCAATATTTCAGAAACAAAGCCTTGCTCCCCATGAACAGAGGACCATTTCTAAAAACCCAGTTTTTACCCTCACCATTCTCCATAGTTAGCAGAAAGAACCCATTTGGCATTGTTTTTATCTCAAGCTTGAAAGGCTAATTATCTTCAAGCCACTTTTTATATCCGTATTTAGCTTAGGTTAGGGTTATAGTTAGTTTTAGAGCTCAAATAGGGTTAGAGAGTGTTATTTAAGTTCAATTCTAATAAATCAACAAGAAATATATATGTGTGTGTGTGTGTGTGTGTGTGTGTGTGTGTGTGTGTGTGTGTGTGTGTGTGTGTGTGTGTGTGTGTGTGTGTGTGTGTGTGTGTGTGTGTGTGTGTGTGTGTGTGTGTGTGTGTGTGTGTGTGTGTGTGTGTGTGTGTCTTATATATACACACACACACATATATATAAATATATACATACACACACACACACACACACATATATATATAAATATATACATACACACACACACACACACACACATATATATATATGTGTATATATGTATATTTATATATCTATATATATACATATATAAATATACATATATACACACATATATATGTGTCTGTGTGTGTAAATATATGTGTATATAATGTATATACATTATACACACATATATATGTATATATTGTTGGTATTTTGATGATGTTTTGATTGTCATTGATGGACACACACTTACTTGATGTATGAGTTATGCTCAACCGGTAGTTGTTCCAACCGGTATTGTATGTCATTGAATGTGTAGTCTTTAGACTATCGGTATTTTGTAGAAGATAGTCTACCGGTCACAGATTGAATGAAGACCCCAAGTGGTACGAGGATCTCAAGTGAAATGAAGGACTTGAGCGGTAGTCAATTTTTTTATCAGAACACTACAATCTTCCAGTCTTCATTTTTGACAACCAGTAATCAGTATATTGTATTAACCGATATATATATGTGATGAGTTACCAACCAGTATTATTATAATGTGTGATGAGTTATCATCCACCGACACTTTGGCGGTGTTTTTGTGCCATGTTACCAAATGTGTCTAGATGCACTATACCTAGGAACTTGTAGTGTAATCTTATTGGACCAACATGAAATCAGATTCCTTTATAAGGACATCATGTCTAGGTTTTGTATGTGACACAGAAAAGGGAAGGTTATTATGTGCGATCATTGAAGAGAAGGTTAGGTCTATGTGAAGAGATAGAGTGTTCAGATATAGAAGAATGAAGTAATCCTGAAATGCATTAACAAGGAGCTATCAAGGATCTAATTAAGCATATTGTGCTATTATCTAGATCATTCACTTGTTGATTACTCACATCTTCGACAAGTCTAAAACCCTTAACCGGGTAGGCTCAGCAAAGCGTTTGTAAATCCTCTAACAAGGTGGCTCACAACTGTGGATCTTAAATCCTCTAACGAGTAGTCTTTAACAGGACTTATCTCCTAATAGAGATCTAGATTCCTAACAAGATTTGTTTTGGTGAAGAACATTGTATGACCTTAACCGGTCTAGTTACTATTTTGTAGATAGTTAATTGTGAGTTTATGCTCACCATGATTTTTCCCATTTGGGTTTCCACGTCAAATATCTTGTGTTATGGTGATTGTCCTCTTGTGGGTGAATGCTTTGTTTTCTATTTGGTTTGCATTTATCTTAACCAGTTTATTAGTGAATTTGCTACACTGGTTATCTGCTAAACTGTTTAAGAGTTTGCTTTGAGTATTTTTTGGCATACTAATTCACCCCTCCTCTTAGTATTCAACAATTGGTATCAGAGCCAATCTTTCTATAAGTCTAACCATTTGGAAGGAGATATGGGGGAATACAGTGTGAGGCAACTTACTCATCATCTCACTCAGACTGAGAGAACCTATGATGAACTCAAAGTCAAGTATAAAGCCTCTTTGGCCAAGAGAAGAGAGCATGCTAAGAAACTAATGGAACTTACTGAAAATATCTATTCTGATGAAGCAGACATGGATGCCCTAGTTGAAGAAGTTGAAAAACCAAATGAATCTAAAGCCAACTTGAGAACGGAGTTGGAAGGACTGACTATTAGAATGAGTCAGGAGCTTGAGAATAGAAGGAAAGTTGAAGATCTGGTAAAAGACAAAGATCATGAGATCTCCAAGAGTAAGGAAGAAATCAGTACCCTTACTGTTCATCTCTAGGAGAGTAAAGTGGAAAAAGAAGAAATGGAAGGTGAACTAAACATGGTTATTTCTGAGAATGCAACCTTGGTGGAATCCAATGCTGCTATTTTGAAGGAACTTACTGAGTCAAAGGAGATACTTGCCAAATTCAATTAGAGTACTGCTAAGATAGAGCAAAAAAAGAATCGGCAAAGCCAGCAAAGGATACCACTAGACTTGGTTTCTCTAGGTATGAGGAAGGTGAGACCTCTAGAATAAAAGTTGAAGCATCAAAGAAGCAACTGACATCCAAGGGTAAAGGTAAGCAAAAATTTAAACCTGTTTGCTTTCATTGTCTCAAAGAGGGACATACTACAAATGTGTGTAGAAGCAAGGCCTACAACAATTTTCCTTATTTTCAAAACAATGTGCCTAGATCCAATAGATTCAATGGAAACTATTATGCATGCAACAAGTTTGGGCATAGAGAATTTGAATGCAAGTTGGTTTTGCACAACCCTGGGAGATATCCTCCAAGGACTCAAGGAGTTATCCCAGAACTTTCTATGAATCAGAATCCCAATCGGTACAATACCTATGACCATCGGTCAGTCAGTTATCAAGCAGAAACTAGTTGGAGAGAAACTTGTTTGATCTGTCGTGGTAGCGGTCACACTGCTACAACATGCAGAAGGAAGAATGGAAGTATGAATGATGGACCATGGAGAACACCTAGAATGGTATGTTATCATTGCAACAAACTGGGACACACTGCCCAAACTTGCAAATTGAGAAAGAACCTATCGGGTGATATAATCCTGAATTTTTCTTTATACTCACTTGTAGTAATCAGATCATCTCTTAGAGTAGTTATTTGTCTTGCAAGTTCTTGTTCATTGTTCTAGGAGTGTGCCAAATCAGTTCTCAATAGATTATTCTCATGAGTCAATCTGCCACATTCATCAAAAAATTTCTTCAGAGATATAACAAGATTATCTTCCTTCTTCTTTCTGCCCTCAATATCTCTTGATAACCTCATAGTCAAATCTTGTATTTCATTCTTCGTGAGCATATTTTCTTGACTTAGTTTCTGACATTGTTCCTTAAGTGCATTCTTCTCCTCATCATCCGAGTTTTGCAAAAGTTCTTTTCTCTTGGCTTGAGATGATGATAACCTTTCTTGCAGGATAAGAATGAACTCATTTGTAGAATTCAATTCTTCTTGTAATTTCAAGTTCTTCATCCTTTGAACATCATAATCCTCAAGAGCCATCTCAAGTTTCTTCTCCATAGCCATGTTCCAAGATTCTAGTTTCAGGATCTTCCTCAAGCTGTTAAACTTCTTCTGAGATACCAGGCTCTGATACAAATTATTGGGATCCAAGAACACTAAGAGGGGGGGATGAATTAGTGTTCTGCCGGTAACACAAGATTTTATCCTTTTATACCATATATATATAAACTGGTAAACAAATAAATATATAACTTGAAGAAAATAAGCCATCCACATAAATGAATACCATAACACATAATTTGTATGTGGAAAACCTCAAAGAGGAAAAACCACGGTGGGATTTGTGACCCACAATATCAGTTCATTGGCCATATGACAAGATATTACATATAATGAGGGCCTACACATGCAGGAAGACACACTACCTAGATCATACTGCTCATCACTTAAAGAGTCTCACTGGCTACAAGCTTCTTGCTGAATTAAAACAATAAAATTGAACTCAAAAATGCATCTGCTATGCCAAATAGAGTTTTGGTTCTAGCTCTTCCCTATACTGGTTCATAAACCCTGAACACTGCTACCGGTGTCTCTTCTCCTCCAAGAATGTTTTCCAAGCTATCTACAGATCATTTCATGATATAACACTTGCATACAAATGATCTACATACATATACTTTGCATTATACAGTTCTATTATATTCTCCTATGTCGCATCCTATGTAGTCTCCTTATCATATATATCAAAATGACCTAGCAGACTGGCCTATATACCCATTACAAATAATATGCCCTATGTCGGATTACAATGCATTACAAAATATATTCAAATTTGGCCACGACAATAATTAAAAAATGATTTATTAGAAAAATCTCCCTTGATGTCGGCTTCCTTCAAGTACTAATGTCGGTGTTAGTGATGGTGTCGGTGCTGGTGTAGCCCTAAATGCTCCAAAGTTGGTGTTTGTCGGTATATGCCTCCTAATGTCAATATATGACTTTCATCTAATCTTGTTGCCATCAATGATAACAAAATAAATCCAATGAGTGTCAATTGCCAACAAAGGTAATATTATGAGGCCATGTCATATGAGCCACCATGGCTCGGAATCGATCAATGTCTAGATCTTTAGGAATGTTTGTTTCAACAAGTAATTGATCTAAGATATCTTTGTGTTTTGGCGAGAGTTTGAGAAAATATAGTATGTATATTTGAGCGGAAGTTATTCACAGTTGATCAACCAAGTTATATCGATACTTGGGGATAGTTGTGGATGTTGATGTATTCCCTTTCAAGACATATTTTTGTGCTCTGGTTGTTACATTGATCGATGCATGTTCTTGTTTGTCCTTTATTTTCATGACATTTAATTGGTTGTCATCTGTCGATATGTGATTTATGGTGTTATTGTATAGGTGATTTATACGAGCTCCTCCAGTATCATTTGATGTTGAAGATCCTCCCTTGTTGTAATTAAGAAGAGGATTTTTAAAGGAGTCATGGTCACCATTTGTTTTGTGACCATCAACTGTTAAATTGCCTCTATCAATCATCTCTTGAATGATGTTCTTAAGCCTCATGCAATAATTTGTGTGATGTTCTTTATTTTGATGAAAATCATAGAAATGCGAGTCATTCCACCAATGTGGTTTGACTTGGGGTTCAAAGTTGTTCATGGCTGGCAATATGATAATATTATTCACCAAGAGTTCTCAAAATATTGATTCTAAGGTTTTCCCTAATGGTGTGTAGATGCGTATATACGAGAAACCATTGGTGTTGCTTCTCTGGTTTGCATTATTCCCTCGGTTAGTGTCATTGCCTTCCAATTATTGTTGTTGCCTTGGTTATTGTTGTTGGTGTTTGATGTTGAAGTTCCTTGATTTGTATTTTGCAGATAAGTGTTAGTGCCTTGATTAACACTTTTTTCATTTTTGTTGGATGGTTGGTTACCTGATAAAGCTAACACTGGTTGTTTGGATTTCACACTATTAGCATCAACTACCCCATCATTAACAATGTTTTTATTCCTTGTACAAAATCTGGATTTCTCTAAAGTGTTTTTGTTTTTATTATTAAAGGGGTTAGTGTTTGACGAGTTAACTCCTTCCTTAAAGAACTTCAATGTTTCTTTCTTGATGCAGGCTTCCTCCACTTGGATTCCGTTTTCTATCAACTTGGCAAATGATGGTATACATTGGATTTTGAGTTGATAACTCATCTCACTATTTAGATTATCAATAAAGATCTCCATCTTTACCTTTTTAGGCATGTCTCGAGGATATCTTGAAACCATTCATCTCCACCATTGAAGAAACACCATGAATGTTTCATTTTTCTTTTGTTTGGTGTTACACACATCCAACATGGTGATTGCATTTTGAATGTTATAAGAATATTGTGTGATAAATTTTTTTACCAACTCATCAAATGATCTGATGGGAGGTGTGAGTTTAGACAACCACTCCATGGTTTGCCCTCCCAAACTTCTTGGGAATAGTCTCATTAAGTAAGTGTCATCGTGAGAAAACTCTAGGCTTGTGGTATAAAATTCCCAAACATGATCATGGGGATCACTTTTACCATCATATTTGTCATACTTTGGTATATCTAAATTTGGGGGAAAAGGTACCATGTTCAATCTCCTATCAAAAGGATAAGGACAGATCTCGTCCAAGGAGTATCACAACGTGGTTCCTTGTTGCATGTCCTGCATTTTCCTTTGCAGTGTTTGGATTTGTTGTGTAAGAGTGACCATGGGTGCATTTGTACTTCGAGGAAGAGCTTCCTCTCTTTCATTAATATTGTCCCTATTGCGGGCATGGTTATGTTCATGGGTGTTGTCTTGCTCGTGTATGTTTTCTGGGTCATGTGGTTCTTCTTCTCTTTGTTGGTCTTGATAGGCATAATTTATTGACCTTGTTAATTATTTCGTCTATACTCCTTAAGTGTTCGGTATCAAAATATTTAGGAAGTTTAACTCCTTTTCTAGTTAGCATGAGTATATATTTCTCCTTGTGTGCTTCAATAAGTCTTTCCATGATTTTTTGGAATGTTGCATTTTCTTGGCACTCTTGGAGAAGTTCCTTGGTGATCTTTGTTTTGCCTATATTGGCATACTCATCAAAAGTGTTGGAAAATATACGACCCATACTTGATTCTGCTTATGATTCTCTTTGTTTATTTCTCTGAGATCGAGTGACAATAAGCATTTAGTAAATTTGTACCATGATGAATTCTTTGTCTTCTATGGGAGTTCTGGGTGGTGTTGGCGGTTCAGGTCGAGCTTTGTTATATGTGATACAAAACTATGGGAATAAAGCAGGGTTGATCCTTCCTCCATGATTTAGGCATTGGTTGAATGTTTCTCTCTAAATATAAGCTCTACTTCTCAAAGGTTCTTTGTCAAACTCGTTTGTTTTGCCTTGGATATACAATTGCATGTGACGCAAGAATGCATGATGTGATGCAAAGAGTTGATGATTGATATAGAGAAATTTATTCCTTCTCGCAAGTGCCTTAGAACTAGGTTGTCTCTTCTTCAACTTAGTTTTATGATGACTTTTTCTTCTCAAAATATGAAGAGTGGTCATACACGAATGATCAAAGGTTGACATTGATGTTGGATTTGGATACTTTGTTTGAATGCTCAAGTTTACTTTATCAAGTAGAGGTTTAGTTAGATTCACCTCAATGACAAAGTGTGTCAAATGATATGGATAAAGTCTCACGAAATGAAAACTTGATTTGACAACTTAAGGATTAAACTAGGTATTTATTTTTGATAGAATCCGTTGGATGGTGACACTTTGATCACTATTTTTGATACTTCCTGATTTTGTTGGATGAAGTCTTATCTTAATCTAGTAGATGATTTGGAAAACTTGTTCTAAGAGCATTTTTTTGATTGGAAATTTTCTCACTGATGATCGGATTCCAATTTTGATTGCTGAGTTTGTTAAAAGACCTGAAAGGGTATGTGAAACTATCGATAAAATTTTCGCAAGGTGACTGATTTGCTCTCTATTTTTCCTAGTTTTGATCATGCGCTAAGATAGAGACTGAATGCGCTAAAAAATGTTCAAGCTGCACTACATAAATATCTCTATGTGTTAGGCTGCCTCTCCTATGTGCTAGTTTAGACTGTTTGAAAATGACTTCTCTGGATGGGTTATGCGAGAATATGTCTCAATTACACGCTATTATTTGGACAGAAAGAGATATGATATGTCTCAAATGTGCTATGCTGATGTTTGAATGCACTACTGGAAATTTTACCAGTATGATACTAGTTATGCGCTAATTTGACTGATGAAAGTGCTAAGTTTAGGTTGAAATGCACTATAGAATGGTTGCTACATGCTAGGATGTGGCTCTTATGCGCTAACTATCCTGATTTCTTTGTTTCTGTTGTTTTGAAAACTAACACTTGTGATTTTGATGGATGATTTTTGAAAAAATAACTTGAAAACACGGCACATAAAAGAGATAACAATTTTTACCTATGCCAAACAAGTAGTATATGTTGTGTGAGGATGTGTTCAAAACCCCGATGTTTTAACTGGTTTAGGTAAAAAATAAGACAAATGAAGCAGACTCTTTATTCAAGGGTCATCAACAACATCATAGCCCACTAGTCTTGATACTCCATCAGCTCAAATAGCCTTGTCACCCCCTAGGGGGCGCCCATTTTTTTGTCTTTTGCTAGAAATTAACTCAAAGTGAATTGTTTCACAATTGAGTAGTTATCTTGGGAGATATATGGTGAATGATCTTGGGGGTAGATTCTTCCCCACCCTTGCACTATGTGTGTGGGGGAAAAAGCGAGACTAGGCTAACATGTCCTAATCCTACCTTTTGACACACATTGTGGAATATGAAAGAGCCTAGAGGTATCACATAATTGGCTACTTCTTTTTGTGAAAGAGAGAGCCACGGGCTACCTATTAGGGTTTCTATTCCTTTGTTGTAATTGAAAGATAAAATGATGCAAGTTCAATTCCAAAATACAAGCATGAACTAATAAGATTGCAGAATTGAAGTTAAACAATGGAAAGCTGTAAACACAAGGACAAGACAAGAATGCAGATGCATACCCGAAGTTAAAATCTGAGTGAAAATGTTCGGGACGGGGGCGTGGGCGCCACTGTCCTGATTCTACTCCTGAAACTGCACCTGAAACTGTTGTTTTACAACCTGGAAAACTGTCGGAAATGCTGTCTGTCAAAAGGACCAGAGCGCCCAGCGCCCTTGTCCTAGGGACTAGGGCGCCTAGCACCCCTGTCCTGGCAGGACCAGGGCACCCCACACCCCTGTCCTGGTCTTTTGCTCTGGAATTTGGTGTGAAGTTCTGTCTCCGTCTGCTTCTGTCAGATCTGCAACTTGCGGCGTCGTCCAAATCCTGAAACCTGCACTTATATCTGAAAAGGTATGGTGGGCAGCTATATAGGGTTTTGCCTTAGTCAAACCCCCGCTTTGGTGATTTCCATCTCCACGAATAGCCAAGTTGTATTGTAAAAGTAGTGTGTGTGCAGACCTTGTGTGTGTGCAAGATCCTAAAATGCAAATAAGCAAACTGGAGCAACCTAGAAAGTAAACCCTAATTGCTTGTAAATGATAATGTAAATGCTCCAAATCAAGATGTAGAGTGATCTAAAGCATGAATACAAATGATGTAATGAAGCTTATGCAAAGACTTGAAAACAACATGAAATAATACCCAACCCCAAGGGAGGGGTACAAGCCAATCTTCAGTCGGTGATCCTTTATTGCTCTTCAATGCCTTCAAATCCCTAAATGGATGAATGAAATTGATGAATGCTTGATAGATGGATGTTGAATGTTGTTGAAGTCTTCAAAGATCTTCTCTTTCGCTGCATAGAAGGTCCCTGAAACCAAAATTCGGATCCTTTCCAATGAAGAAAGGGAGCTCTTATGTATGAAACCCTAGGTCTTAATTTCAACTTTTGGCCGACCTAGAGATTGAATCTCCTGCCAATTTCTTGGGGTTAAGCTTTATTTTATGATAAGATCGCGCTCCTAAAATTTTAGGAAAAATGTCCGAGACCATGTGCACTCCGGGCGCCATGGTCCCGACAACTTTTCACCAAATTTTCAGAGCCATCAGATATGATGATTTTAGAGAGAATCCCGAAGTTACAGGTGATTTTGAGATGTTTTGACCCCCGAAATCAAGCCCCCAAGTTCAAAATAGGACCTAATTAGGGTTTTTGATTAAATGATGTATTGGAAGAATAAAGTGAAAAGGGCACACTTTAATGAAAGGGCCCAACTTTATGATGTGGAAGATGATGAAATAGAACCTTAGACCTAATTAATTTGATTAATTAAGTCTAAAGGGGAAATGCAATGCAAAATGCAAAATGTGCCAAGGCGGGTGCTAAACTAGGTGTGAAATTGTACTGCTTTAGCAAGTGCGTACAATTTATGACGTTACATTTAGCCCCCACTTTAGCGGTCATATGAGTACTACGTGCATATGCAAGCTAAAGTATAGGAAAGTAAACATTATTTGAATAAGGATATATCCATAAGTCTGTCGAACGAAGCCCCCAGCGGTATCTGCAGTACACAGTTAGGAACCACACCCTACAAAACACACGTTAGATCACAAAATCACCTAATGCTTACTAAGGAAGGTGATTAAATTTGCGAGTAGCTATATGCCCCCCTGTTTCGGCTTGCTTATTAGGGAGGTGAAACAGGATAGCATGTTTACTTACAACAAATTATGTGAGAGATTATTGATGAGAGATGTTCACTGAAGAGGCTTCATCAGAGCACGTTTTGGAACATCCATGGAGTAAGGGAACGAAAATACAATTCCTACGCAACAAACAGTTTGGAAATCGCATCTCCCAAACTCAAGTTATGATGAAATGAGTGATAGAGGAAAATTAGGGTTTTGAAACCAAAATGAAAATATATACCTTGAAAGTGACTATTGCATTTGTCACTTTGTTGATTTCTGAGTATTGTTCATTGTAGCGGAGCCCACATAGCCATCATCATGCCTTCATGATGACCGAAGCGTCCCACGAGGATGGAGATCATGCGACAGGCTGTGATTGGCGATGAGCCACTGGACGAGGTGAGTTGACTGAACTTTGACTTTGACTTTCTGCATTTCTGTTAACTTTGAATTTTCGTGATCGAATGCAGGCCCTGGAATGTGACCCTGGTTCCCACCTAGGGCGCCATGGTCCTATTAGGGCACCATGGTCCTATCAAGGTGCCATGGTCCCTGCAGGGCGCCATGGTCCTCTCAGGGCGCCATGGTCCCTAAAGGGCGCCATGGTCCTCTGAGGGCGCCATGGTCCCAATCAGGACTTGGCAAGAGTTAGCTTTCGATGTTCGACAGTTTTTCATTTTCCGCATAGATGATTTTGATGATTGAGTATTGATTACACTGATGTTTTTGTATTGCAGGGTCTCCCATACATGAGAGAGTACACGGCGGGGCAGATTCCCCGACTGACTCAGGCAGAGAGAGATACATTATCTATAGTAGGTTTGTGGTATATGATCCTTATGCTGGCCATTCGATTTCATCCTACGATGCTGATGGCACTTATGGAGCGATGGGATCCTGACGCATGTACATTCCAGCTCCCAGTAGGAGAGATGACAGTCACACTTGAGGATGTGTACCGCATACTTCGCCTACCGATCAGAGGAGCTACCATGACATACGCGATCAATCGGTCAACAGAGGACCATCAGAGGGAGCAGGTATACTGCATAGGGAGAGTCATGCCCGGTGAGACAAGAGGTCGCATCATGGTCAGTTGGCTCTTACATTCTACAGGAGAGGTTCCCCTCATGAGACGTCTTATGATTGCCATCATTGCGCTAGCCGTCTGCCCTAATGGGCGAGGTACGCACATGCATGGGGGTCTCACATGGTGCATCAAGGCTATGGAGAGACATAGGAGAGTATATGCCTGGGGTCGGAGTATGATTGCACATCTCTATCACGACCTCGAGGAGTATGCTTTTGGGCAGGGTTGTAGCTTGATGACATGCACACTTCTGCAGGTGTGGATATTTGAGCACTTTACATGCACCAGGCATGTCAGCTTTCCGATGAGTGTGGCTAGCGAGCGACCTAGAATGTTTGCTTATCCACTTACCAGCGAGTGGAGATTTGGCGATCTACTATATTGGAGAGTGACATTCGATAGATTGATAGCTGAGGTGACAGTAAGGAGACCATATCTGTGGATGCACAGATGGGATGGAATGGAGAGGTAGCTAGCATGCTTATAGAGGAACCGCCTACTGAGAGGATGATACCCACATATCATAGTCCCATTCTACTTTGACCAAGTACGGAGGCAGTTTGGGCTAGAGCAGTGTGTTCCAGCCGATGTACCCATCTACACTCGACACTCACGAGTCCTTCCCAGACCCAGAGCAGTAGTGAGGCCTACGATAGATGATATCGAGATCACAGATATAGAGGGGTCCGATCAGGATGTGGTCACTGACTATGCTACAGATCCTGGGGCACAGCGCAGGTATCTCTCATGGTTTGTGAGGACATACGCAGGGCCTATCTTTCCACCAGATCACCCGACAGGCCATCCAGGTCCATGGAGACATGGAGACCGAGATGAGGATCAGGGATCCAGATCGGAGGAGCCAGAGGAGGAAGAGGGTCATGAGGAGGCAGGAGATCCTGATCCACCCATAGGAGATCAGCCTAGTGCCGAGGAGGAGGAGGAAGGAGAGGAGGATGACACAGATAGAGATGATGATGAGGAGAATGAGGATGCGGATGAGGACGAGGATGAGGATGATGAGGAGGAGGAGGATAGAGATGATGAGGAGGAGTCAGATGCAGCTCCCCACCATTCAGGAGATGATACCATAGCCTTGGATCCTCCTCTTATTCCCCAAAAGGGGGAACACGAGGCAATACGGAGACCTGTACCCATCGTGCATAGATCATTCAAGCGTGGGGAGCCTAGTAGTTCCCAGTCACAGATGCTACCATATCACGATCCCTACTAGCATGAGGGAGATCCAGGTATAGTAGGTTTATATTGATTGATTAATGTTTTGATGATATAGAATGGTACTAATACAGAATCTATTCTACTGCTACAACTAATGTGTAGGAGTGGCATTCCTTGATCCAGCAAGCAGTGATAGATATTTCCATGATGGCACAGATCCCTAGTTCCTCACAGGTTGCCTATAGGCCTCAAGGGAATGCGGGTTGGCATGATGACTTGTTTTCCCCATTTCGAGTACAGGTGGAGATATGGAGGGAGAGAGAGAGTTCTATCAGAGAACCTTAGTGGGCATAGCGTGATCTAGCAGTAGCTCAGGCCGAGGCTACCTCATATCGCGTGATCCTTATGGATAGGGATCGTAGGAGTTCCTCTAGGAGCCATTCACGTTCTATATCACGCTATACACCTATGGGTCCACCTGCACGGCCGGATCAGGAGGGAGCATCTAGTCATCACTCTCCAGCCACTCGCCCTAGGGATAGGAGATGATCTCATGATGTAGGATAGGTCACATTTTGGATGTATAGTGACCTACTTTTGTATATGAACACACGATCCACATATATATATATATATACATGCTTCTCCTTGTTTCAAATGTGTTATCTTTAATGCCTAAAATAATGTATATTTTGATTAAAGTTAATACATTTGATAGATGTACATGTATGTTCTGAATCTAATTTCCATGTGATTGATTTTTCAATGCTCCATGATTAAATTGATACATGTGTGACTTAATTAACATATTTAATCAAGTACTACATTGATGATAGAGAAGAAATATGTGTTAAGCCTAAGAATCATATAACTAATGTGATTTAATTTAAACTTAAACACAACATGATACAATTCTACTTAACACATAAAGACATTATATAATATGCCAGCATAATGGAAATGTAAATCTTTTGCAATTTACATAAATGAATTCAAGACAAACCATAAAGTAAAGAAACACGCTTGTCAGGAATAGAGCAATATAGATTAAACAAAACATCATTTAATTCTATTTGCTCTAACAAAGATATGCTAACATATTATCCAATTTTGAAGAAGTAAAAAGAAGATAGATGAAATGAAAGATAAGGAATGAGGAATTAAGCATAGTATCTACGCAAGTGCATAGCATTTATAGGTTCTTTAAGAGGCGTACCGTCTACATCCGCTATTTTGTAAGCACCTGATCCATAATCTTCAATAACAATATACGGTCCAAGCCAATGAGGACTAAATTTTCCCTTTTCTTCAGGTAAGGCATTCACATTGCGCTGATTCTCATAGAGAACTAAGTCACCCACTGAGAAGGAACGTTGAATAACCTTATCATTATAGCTTCGTTGTAGAGTTTTTTGATACACTTGAATATGCTCAAGAGCATTTATACGTTGTTCATCAAGCATCTCAAGCTGTTGAAGTCTTTGTTCTCTATAAGAGTCATCATCTACTATACCTTTGAGAGAAACTCTAAGTGATGGAATCTCTAACTCTAAAGGCATAATAGCATCAGCACCATAAACAATATTATAAGGGGTGGTTCCTATAGCAATTCGTACACTCATTCGGTAGGCCCAAAGAGCATAAATTAGCTGAGTACTCCAATCCTTACCATGCTTATTCATGGTTTTGCGAAGAATTTGTTCAATTATCTTATTGGATGATTCAGCTTGACCATTTGATTGAGGATAGTATGGTGTAGAAAATTGATGTTTAATATGATATTTCTCGAGGAATTTCTTCACGTCCTTGTTCTTAAATGATGTCCCATTATCGGAAATTATAGTGGAAGGTATCCCAAATCGAGAAATAATGTTTTCTAGAAGAAATCGACAAATCACTTCAGCAGTAGTAGAGTGAAGGGGAACAACTTCTACCCACTTTGTAAAGTAATCTGTTGTGGTTATAATGAAAGTATGTCCTTGAGATGAAGGAGGAGAGATTTTACCAATGAGATCCAACCCCCATGCAGAGAAAGGCCAAGAAGCTACATGAGAATGAAGTTCTTGGGCAGGAGCATGAATCAGATTATTGTGTTGTTGACATTGATGACATTTCTTAACAAATGAAAAAGAATCCTTCTGCATAGTTTGCCAATAATATCCCATACGAAGCAACCTTTGAACCAAGGATTTGCCTCCAAAATGCCCCCCATGGGCACCTAAATGTGCCTCTTCAAGAGCAATAGGGATTTCCGATTTGTTAAGACAGCAAAGGAGAAGACCGTTATAACCCCTTCAGTAAAGAACATTAGAAAGAATGATATATCTAATGGACAGCTTGCGAACTCTAGCCCTAGTGTTCCTATTGGCGGAATCAGGAAAGGTACCATCGATCAAGTATCTTACGATATGTGAGTACCATTCATCTGAGTCTATAAAGTCACAACATGTCACCAAGCTAGAATCATCTACAATAGCTCGAGAAATAAGGTTGTGAATAACAAATTTAAGATCAACCACAGGGTCCTCTAAAGATACAAGAGAAGCCACACATGCCATTACGTCCGCATGTCAATTATCTTTTCGAGGAACAAGTTCCATGGTATAAGAATCAAATTTTTGTAACAAAGAGATAGCAAGGTCTTTATATTGTGATAATTTGTCTTGTTTTGCTTGATACAGTCCTGTTACTTGTCTTATAATGAATTGAGAATCTCCATAAATATGTATGTGTTTAACATTCAAAGCCAAGGCTGCCTTTATTCCTGCTATAAGAGCCTCATACTCAGTGATGTTATTGGTACATAGGAAATTGAGATGATAAGATAAGGGAATGGATTTCTTTGTAGGAGAAATCAGAACAACACCTGCCGCCAATCCCATACAACACTTAGAGCCATCAAAGTACAATTCCCAAATTTCATCTTTCTCTGTACAAAGAATCAAATCATCGGGAAAAGACTCAGAGTTAGGGAAGGAGAAAGGTGAAGGGGCCTCAACTAAGTGATCGGTCAATGCTTGCCCTTTAATTGCTCTTTCTGAAATGAATTTAAGGTCAAATTTAGTTAACATCATAACCCACTTAGCTAGGCGCCCTGATAAATCAGTTTTAGAGAAAAGATGCTTCAAAGGATCAAACTTTACCATGATGTGGACTTCTGAATTTAAAAGGTAATGTCTCAATTTCTGAGTCGCAAACACCAAGGCCAAGCATTGTCTTTCTATCACAGAATATCGGGTCTCATAATTGAGTAAGGTACGACTTATGTAATAAACCGGACATTCCTTACCATCTTTATCATGTTGTGCCAATAATGTTGCGAGAGCATGAGAGGAAGCAGCTGTATAAAGAAGAAAGGGTTTAGAAGGTTCGGCGGGTTGAAGGATAGGAGGATTAGCCAAATATACTTTTAAATCTTCAAATGCTTGCTGACAATCTTCGTTCCATTGAAAAGTGATATTCTTTTTGAGAAGTTGAGTAAAAGGAAAAGTACGATCCGCAAGTTGAGACACAAACCTACGAATAGCCTGAATCTTTCCTTGTAAGCTTTTGAGTTGAGACACATTTCTAGGAGGTGGCATGTTGACAATAGCATCTATTTTCTTAGTGTCCACCTCAATCCCATGATGCGAAACTATGAATCCTAATAGTTTTCCACTATCCACACCAAAAACACATTTTCGGGGATTCAAGCACATGTGATATTTATGAATTCTTTCGAAGATTTGATGAAGGATCTTAATATGATCTATACGGAGAATGGATTTGGCTAAAATATCATCGACATAATCTTCTAATATCTTATGCATATAATCATGAAAGATAAGGGTCATCGCTCGTTGATAAGTTGCGCCAGTGTTTTTAAGCCCAAAAGGCATCATCACCCAATAGAATGTACCCCAAGGAGTGGTGAAAGCAGTTTTGAATTGATCTTGAGGATTAATGAAGATTTGATTGTATCCTAAAAAACCATCCATGAAGGATAACAAAGCATGTCCTGCTATAGAATCAACTATCATGTCAATGTTTGGGAGAGGGAAATCATCTTTCAAAGAAGCCTTGTTTAAATCTCGAAAGTTGGTACACATTCTTATTTTATTATCTGATTTAGCCACAGTGACAATATTTGAAATCCATGGGGAATAATCAATAGGCCGGATAAATCCAGCCTCCAATAATTTTTCAATCTCAGCCTTAACAAGCAAAGCTACCTTAGGATTCATTTTTCGAATCTTTTGTTTCACAGGCTTAGCATTAGGAACTAAGACAATATTATGAGTGACAATCTTAGGATCTATACTAGGCATGTCAGAATATGTCCAAGCAAAGATCTCAGGGAATTCACACAATAAATCTGCATATTGTTTTTGTTCTTCTTCGTCCAAACATTTTCCAATTTTAATAACTTTTTCTTCATTGCAAGGATCCATCTTAACATCAATGGTGTCACTTATAAGAAGATTACTTTGTTGAGGAGTATCCTTTAACTGAGGGAATTCTTCCACAATCTCATCATTATCAATCTCTTTTCCAAAATAAGCTTCAGTGTTCAAACAATAAGGAAATCCCCTATTGTGATGATAACGAGGAAGAGTATCATATGCTCCTAAAAACTCAGCTAAAGCATCACCGGTAGGAAAAACATCCAAAGCACAGGCACACGAAGGATCCCCATTAATAAACTCAGGGTGTCTCATTGGTAGAGATGTAGAAATAACATTAACACTAATACATGGTCTTTTAGAAGCTTTAGTGTGCTTGCAGGGATTATAACCAAGTCCAAAGGTCACATCCTAAAGATTATTCTCTAGAGGGACCTTTATCCCTTGTTCATGAGTGCCACAACCATTTCCATGATACCAATGCTTAGCTAAAATATGAAAACCACAACCATAGCGATCAACCATTTCAGAAAGAGAAGGTGGTTTTTCATGAGACAAAGAATCAAACTCTTCAGAATTAGAGGTGTGAGGAGAAGAAGTTTGAGAAGTAGCCACAAAATTATTGCTCATAGGCTCCGGTATTGTTGATTGATTTTTAGCTTCTTCCTTCTTTTCAACTTTAAGCTCTCTAGGAGGAACCCTATATTCACCTACAAAGGTGGGATTAAAATCAAGAGATCCCCAATCGTCTTCTGCGAGAACCTTCTCAGGATCAAAATCCTTCTCATGTGTAGATTCAAGTTGAGAAGAATCTTCTTCAGGAGTTTCAGACTTATCCAAAGAATTTTGATCATCAGAGAGTGAGGATTCATCCATAGGTATCTTGTTTAAAGAGTCATCACTAGAAGAGGAAGGCTTAGAAGAACTCCCTTTGGAAGTAGATGTTTGCAAACAAGCTTGGAAATTAGTATCACCTATCAAGGTATATGTCTTATTGTTATAAATAAATTTAACTTGTCTATGCAATGTAGAGGGGACAGCTTGCATACTGTGAATCCAAGGTCTCCCTAATAACAAGTTGTATGTTAGATTTCACAACATAACATGGATAGGAGTAGGCAAAGTAACAGGCCCCACTATGAGGGGTAAGGTGATAATACCTAATGAAGACTTAGCCGCATTATCAAAGCCTCGAATGGGATGAGAGTCAGGCTCAATAAGGGATGTATCCACATTCATCTTATGCAAGAGATTAATGCTACACATATTAAGGCCAAAGCCATTATCTACTAGTGTTCATCTTATAGCAGTGTCATTTATGATAACCACAATCATCAAGGGATCATATTGATGTTGAATTTCACTAGTAGGGAACTCATCTTGAGTAAACACAATTTGAGCTTTAGGATTCATCACAGAGTTAACCAAAGACACTATATTACTAGATGTATTCAGTGGAGGAACATTCAAATCTTTCAAGGCATCTTGTAACATTCTGTGATGGGTGGAAGAAGTTTGGATCAAATCCCAAAGGGATATCTTAGCAGGGGTAGCCTTAAGTTGTTCTATGAGATCATATTCCTTACAAAGAACTTGTGAAATACATGGAGCTTGCGGAAGAATTGGTTGAGGATTAGGAAGAGAAACTGGAGTAACAGGAGGAGGATTAGGCTGCCTATTATTTCTAGTATGATAAGTATGGGCAACCGCATGATAACTCTCTCTAGTTAATTGCTTGGCATAACTATAAGGACTCATAGGTTTTCTTCCTTGCACGGTGATGATAGGTTTATTCGGAGTAAGAATGGAATCATGACCATACCCTCCTTGGACAGTAAGGAGAGGCTTATTATGTTCTTTTAGGTTTATCATGTTAACTAATTTAGAAGTTTTGTTCTTGTTTAAAGGTTTCGATAAAGCCACAAAGTCATCAAGAGCATCATCCAACAAAGCATGATCATATCTACTAAAAGGTTTATCTTTTGATTCAAAAGGATACATCTCTTCATAGAGGGGATTATTGAAAACAACCATATTACTAGATTTGGTGGAAGAGTTGATAGGAATGTACCCTTGAGAGGAATCATTCGACTTATCTTTCTCATCACAACGAAATGGCATAGTAACAAGGTTTATGAGTTTTTGGTAAAATGAAGGTTTGGCATCTTTAGGATTCAAAACCTCATCTAAAGCTTCATCTAATTCATCTTGGCTATACTCATGATCGACATAATTGCATACATCATCATAAATATGAACATCTTGCAAATAAAAATCCGACATTTTGGAATAAAAGTTGCATAAACCTTAAACACACAATGCAAAGAAACAAAGAAACACACTCTCTTTTTTTTTTTCTCTCTTTCTTTTTCTTTTTCTTTTTTTTTTTAATGAAAATGAAACTTAAATGATACACACTAAATCTAGATCAAGATCTAACAAATGCAATGCAAGAGAAAGCAATAATAAGATTCACGTCGGGTTCACCAAAATGTGTGGGGGAAAAAGAGAGACTAGGCTAACATGTCCTAATCCTACCTTTTGACACACATTGTGGAATACAAAAGAGCCTAGAGGTATCACACAATTGGCTACTTCTTTTTGTGAAAGAGAGAGCCACGGGCTACCTATTAGGGTTTCTATTCCTTTGTTGTAATTGAAAGATAAAATGATGCAAGTTCAATTCCAAAATACAAGCATGAACTAATAAGATTGCAGAATTGAAGTTAAACAATGGAAAGCTGTAAACACAAGGACAAGATAAGAATGCAGATGCGTACCTAGAGTTAAAATCTGAGTGAAAATGTTCAGGACGGGGGCGCGGGCGCCACTGTCCTGAAACTGTTGTTTTACAACCTGGAAAACTGTCGGAAATGCTGTCTGTCAGAAGGACCAGGGCACCCAGGGCCCC
Organism: Cryptomeria japonica; assembly: GCF_030272615.1. Lineage (NCBI taxonomy): Eukaryota > Viridiplantae > Streptophyta > Pinopsida > Cupressales > Cupressaceae > Cryptomeria > Cryptomeria japonica. The sequence goes on from NC_081410.1 coordinate 571,397,481, forward strand.
TGTCCCAGGGACTAGAGCACCTAGCGCCCCTCTCCTGGTAGGACAAGGGCACCCCACGCCCCTGTCCTGGTCTTTTGCTCTGGAATTTGGTGTGAAGTTCTGTCTCCGCCTGCTTCTATCAGATCTGCAACTTGCGGCGTCGTCCGAATCCTGAAACCTGCACTTATATCTGAAAAGGTATTGTGGGCGGCTATATAGGGTTTTGCCTTAGTCAAACCCCCGTTTTGGTGATTTCCACCTCGACAAATAGCCAAGTTGTATTGTAAAAGTAGTGTGTGTGCAGACCTTGTGTGTGTGCAAGATCCTAAAATGCAAATAAGCAAACTAGAGCAACCTAGAAAGTAAACCCTAATTGCTTGTAAATGATAATGTAAATGCTCCAAATCAAGATGTAGAGTGATCTAAAGAATGAATACAAATGATGTAATGAAGCTTATGCAAAGACATGAAAACGACATGAAATCATACCCAACCCCAAGGGAGGGGTACAAGCCAATCTTCAGTTGGTGATCCCTTATTGCTCTTCAATGCCTTCAAAGCCCTAAATGGATGAATGAAATTGATGAATGCTTGATAGATGGATATTGAATTTTGTTGAAGTCTTCAAAGATCTGCTCTTTCGCTGCATAGAAGGTCCCTGAAACCAAAATTCGGATCCTTTCCAATGAAGAAAGAGAGCTCTTATGTATGAAACCCTAGGTCTTAATTTCAACTTTTGGCCGACCTAGAGATTGAATCTCCCACCAATTTCTTGGGGTTAAGCTTTATTTTATGATTGGGTCGCGCTCCTAAAATTTCGGGAAAAATATCCAAGACCGTGTGCACTCCGGGCGCCATGGTCCCGACAACTTTTCACCAAATTTTAAGAGCCGTCAGATATGATGATTTTAGAGAGAATCCCGAAGTTACAGGTGATTTCGAGATGTTTTGACCCCCGAAATCAAGCCCCCAAGTTCAAAATAGGACCTAATTAGGGTTTTTGATTAAATGATGTATTGGAAGAATAAAGTGAAAAGGGCACACTTTAATGAAAGGGCCCAACTTTATGATGTGGAAGGTGATGAAATAGAACCTTAGACCTAATTAATTTGATTAATTAAGTGCTAAAGGGGAAATGCAATGCAAAATGCAAAATGCGCCAAGGCGGGTGCTAAACTAGGTGTGAAATTGTACTGCTTTAGCAAGTGCGTACAATTTATGACGTTACACTATGATATTAAAGATGTCTGGTAACTGACTCGATTCAAAGTTTCTAGTGCTAAGGTTTTTCATCAGGCTCTCATTTGGTCTTTAGTGATAAACTTCCTTAGGAGACTTCCTAACCTTTAGAACAAAGGCTTTACATATCTTAAAGATACTAGGGGAGGGCTAATCACTAAGCAAAATCATTGAAGGGGACTTTTGTCAGCCTCCATATTTGATTATAGTGTGTTGGAACACTTGGCGATAAAGTTATTTCCCACTTAGGTTGTTCCCCTCTCACCGGCCATTAATGGTGCTCTAAGCAAAACTCGGGAGGGCAAGCCTGCTAAAGGACTTAAAATGATTTCAAGTAAAGAAAGCTTAAGAGTAGTTTGTCTTTTTGGTCACCTAGTTAAGGGAAGCGCAATACCTTCCACTTTCGAGACAAAGAAAACAAGTGTTGTTTTTAACCTTCAAAGCAATGATTCTCTAACTTTCTATTTGGAGATGTTGCTACAAAAAGCTTGGTGTTCTTTTTAACTCTTCATAGAAAAAAAATTCTATCTAAGAAAGTGAAATCCTGGTCAACAAATTAAATCAAGATGTTTGGTCAACAAAAGGAAAATCGTGAAATAAAAAACTCCTTTGCTTTGCAGAAAATAATAAGAGTTTCTTTTTATCCTTTGCAAAATGAAAATGAGTTTGTTTTATGCACCAAAGGAAAATGTGATTCTTTTTACCCTTTGCAAACTGAAAAGCAAGTTTCTTGTTCTTTTTAAGCCCAAATTGAAATGTTTTTTCTAACTTTGCAAGAAAGTAAAGAGTTTGTTTTGTTGTTCTTTTTACCTAACAATGAGATTCTGTTTAAACCCAAATGAAGATGTAGTAGATTTTAAGCCCAAAATGAAAAGATAAGATTCTTTTTAAAACTAAAGGAAAATGAATTCTTTTTATCCAACTTGAAAAGCTAGAAAGAATTAAATTACTACTTTAACTTCTTCCAAACTTGCAAGAAATTGTCAATGACCTGCAAGAAGAAAATTTAGTGAAATGCCAAATCTTTGGGTGGGCAAACACAAGCCTAATTTTTCCTTACTTCAGTTACAAATTATGCTTTCTCTCTGTCAGAGTCATGCGTTGGACTTCTACACAGATGCACTATAGAAAGTTATGAATGCGCTATAGAAAGTCTCCTATATGCTACACTGGTTACTGAATGTGCTACATTGTTGTCCAATCATGCAGGAAAGAAACCAAACTATTATAAGCTAACAGAGAGCTTGAATGCGCTAGAAAAAGGGTCTGATGTGCTAAATAGTACACAAAAATCACTATTGTTTTCCCCGAATGCGCTAACGAAAATTCTCGACATGGTAAAACAACATTCCTGCGGGCTTGTAGTCTTCATCCTGCATCAAAAATGATATTATTTATTGGGATTTGCCCCACGGTGGGTGCCAGAAATGTGTGCAGGAAATGAGGGCGACATAAATGTAAGTCTGATTCAAAATGCCCACACACCAATGAGACTCTTGGTACAAGTTATAGGAACTATATTGAAATAACTCAACTTTCCAAGGGGTGTCCCATTGTTCTCTATCTCACAAGATCCCTAAATTCAATTCCTTTGCTCTTAGATCATTGAGAAAAGTGACTTAGGAATGACAAATCTAAGAACGAGTGACATTTGATTATTATGCAGGAATGCATTCCTAGATGTGTATGATATTGAAACTATGATGATCAAGCTAGCATAAAGATGATGACAAGATTAGCTAACTATCCTAGCAATGATGTACTAGTCTAACATGGATATTCTATGATATTAGAATGCTTCTAAATACTATTGTGATGATTTAACAAAGAGAGGCTAAAATTAATAGTAATTAGACTATAAGTTTGATGCATGAAACTTATATATCACTAGAAAAATGACTATAAGTTTGATACACGAAGAATTCTATATAAAATAAGAGAAAGACAACTCTATTTATAGGAAAGATAGGGCAATGGATGGTCAAGATTGAATAATCTTAACAAGTGTCACGATTGAAAGTTAATCAATCCATGTTTACAATACTCACCAATGAAATTGTGACAATTGTCAACAAGAGGTTGCTTGAGAGGAGATGAAAGAAGCATTAAATGCTTGAGAAGACATGAAGGTTACCTAGGAGGTAAAGGTTAAGGTTAGGCTAGGGTTATCCAATGGATAAATATTTTACCCAAAGTATAAACTCTTGTGCAAGGTTTAAAGAAATAACCAAGGTTAAAGCCATGAATGCTTGATGAGACCCTTGGGTTAGATGAGGGTTGAGTTAGATAGAAAGTCTCTAATCATTCAAGAAGGTTGAGTTAACCATTAATGGTTGTGTAAGAGCCTTAAATGGTTTGGAAGACTTTGGAGGCTTAACTTGTTGAGGACATAAAGCCTTTAATGGTTTTCAAAGACTTTGGAGACTTTGAGAAATGACTTCTTTTTTTTTAGGATTGTGACAATAATTAAGAGATGGATTAGGCTAAATTAGAAGTGATTAGAATAATCTAGAAGTGGCTTAAGGAGGCAAGTGGGAGATGTAGGATTTTGCAAGTGGAGGAAAAAGGATTTTAATTAAAATAAAATTACTTTATTTCAATCAAATAGATGCAACTTGCATAAATACAAGTGGGGGTTTTTAAATAAATAAATTAGACTCATTTATTTGCAAGGATCAATTTAATTAAATGTAAATTTAATTAAAAAGGGAGAAAGCGGAATTTTTTTTACTTTTCATTTTTTTAATGGTAAGTGTTATCTTCTGTGGGGATAGCGCCCTATATTAATAAAGGAGAGAGAGTAAAAATTATGTTATCACATATCAAAAATCCCTTCCCCTAGGGAAGGGCATAGCTACAAGGTAATGATATCACATATCAAATTCTACGCCTAGGGAAAGAGCAAGTCTACATGCCATCCTATTCTATCCAACCAACATAGATCTAAATCCTAAAACCTAGCTTTGTCTGATGAAATGAAGGATGTCAATTACCGCCACCCCAATACTGAGGAGGTTGTCAGTAGAAGCCTCGGATAACTACCAATCCTCAGACTCCAAAAGCCTCTTGAAATTGTTGAGGTTGCCACTCAACACTCTAGCTTTGAATGTGCGCCATGCCTCTCTTTCAAACTAGGCTCTCCTTCTCTTCTCTGCTCCGCGATCCTCCTCTGCAAGAGCCTCATCCCCCTCATCGTGATCAGATTCTAACCTTTCTATCAAGCCCGCGTCCTCTTCCTCATCGACTTCCTCCCCCACTTCACTAACTGGCTCTATCACCTCGATGTCTTCACCTTCCGATTTCTCTTGACTACTTTTCGATGAGTCCTCTGTGTCTGATGTGGAAGGAGAGCTCTCTATAGGTTCAAAATATAGCTTCAGGATGCTCTCCCTAGCTCCTTCCCTAAGTTCAAAGATAGCATCCGCTACAGCATGGATGTTCACTGGGTTTACGAAGCCTTGCATCAAACTGACACCCTCCACCCATGACTCTAGGATATCCACAATGGAAGTGATGACCGCTCCACAAACCAAACCATCGCACCAATGGCAATCCAATATTAAAGAGTAGTCCACCAAGGAAATGAATACCCCACAGATTTCTTCCTCCAAAACAAACAGATTTAAACATTGGCGCTCCAGGGAGTTACCACAATTAACGCAGCTCAGACCCACAAAAGGCAATTTTTTTGCAAACCATGTTAACTATCTTCCTCATGTCCCTCCTTAAAAAGGATTCCAACCATTGGAACCTTCTGGACCCTATTACCAAAGAGAACATGTGGTCTCGGCCTTCTGTCCATTAACCTGCAAGCTCTGGCTTCTCTACCAGAGGAGCGACTAGCCTGTACCCTTCACTGCCACTCTCTGAATGCTGGGACTCATGAGGAACCGGATCATAGAAATATTTCCCTTTATATCATACTGCCATGCCACCTATGTTCCGGCTCATAAAAGGCATCAGCATACTAAGTCTATCCAATCCTCGTACGAAGCCTATCTGGTCTCTCATTCAAAATAGTATCCAATACCACTGTGTCTGCATCCTCTTAATCGAAAATGATTGTACCAATATTCTTATCAATCCCAATATTTGCCAGAAGGTCTGCCACCTTATTCCCTTCCCGATATGTATGTTTGAATTCATACAAATTGAAGGATCCTAGAGACTTGTTAATATAAGGTATCCACTTGCCAAGTTTCCAATTCAAGAAGCTAGACTTAGTGACTCCATTGATGATAATCTGTGTCTCCTTCAATATAGATTTTTTCATATCCTTTTTGAACACATAAGTCCAATCCTACCACCAATTCCCTAATCTTTGCTTCATTTTTTGTGGCGAGTCCCAAACTCCTAAACAATCCTCCTAGGAGTATCCCCGAGGAATTTCTGATGACTGCACCAATTCCTATTAGGCCAGGATTCCCCCTACAAGCTTCATAAAAATTCAGTTTGACCCAATCACTTTGTGGAGGGACCCATCTAATTAACTTCTTATTAATTTTGGGAGTAGGAGTGACCCCCAACCCCCAATCTTTGAGTGACCAATTAATTTTCATATCCCTATCCCAATTGCAGTACCTGGATGATTTATCTTTTGGGGCCTTGCCATTAATCACTTCTTCAATTCCTTCCTTGATTTCAAAAATCACCTCCTCCAACAAAAGAAATTTTTCTCTAAAGATCCTCCTATTCCTCTCCTTCCAGATATGCCATATTAATAATGCAGGGGTGATCTACCACAAACCGCTCCACTTCAAATGATTTGTTTTTGGCCATGCCACAAGGAAGTCCTTGAGTAGCTCATTTCTAACTGAAATAAACTGTAACTTATCCACGAGATAATCCCGACATGCTTCTGTAAAGGGACACTAAAATAGTAGATGATTAGCTGACTCTTCATTCCTTTTGCACAAGACACACCAACTTGGAGCTAAGATCCCAATGAGCTTTAGTCTGTCACTAGTCAAAATTTTACCATGAAGAGTAATCCACAAAAATGCTCCAGCTTTGGGGAGACCAATGTTGTTCCAACAAAGATAATAAGTCCATTTTCTTTCACTCACTCTTTGACATTAGATCTCATATCCTAATTTCACACTGTACTTACCAAATTTGGAAGCACACCAAAAGATGGTGTCCTCTTGTTCCAACTGCAAGATGCAACTATTTTTTAGTAGATCTGCCAACTTCAAGCACAACCTACTATCCCCAACATCAATAGATTTCCACTCTAGCCTCCCACCAATGCCTGAGCTGCCGACAACATAATCTTTGACAAATAGGCCAACTTTGCTTTCGATTTCTTTAATCCATTCTTGTTCAACAAAAAAATCACATAGCACCTGCTCGCCTTCCCATGAGTCTCGCCAAAATATGGTCATCTAACCATTACCAATGTGCCAAGATAAATGCTTGGTGATTATGCTCCTGTTGCTCCACAAGAAATTCCAGGTCGAGGAACCTCTTGTTGCATCCACAATGGTAAGGATCTTCTTCAAGCTCTCCCTGTCCAAATATTTCTTCCTAAAGATTCTGCACCATAACTTGTTTGGTTGTTCATACATTTTCCAAGTTAATTTCACCCCCAACGCATAGTTCAAAAGATCCATATTTCTCAACCCGACGTCGCCTTCAACCTTTAGAAGGCACATGGTGTCCCAATTGATTAGGGGGATCTTCCTATGGTCTTTGACACCTTCCCACACAAATCTCTAAAGAAAACCATCCAGCTTCCTCCCAGCCACCTGCAGTAACTTGAAATAGGACATGTTGTAGACTGGAATGGCCAAGAGGACTCCTCTGATCATTGTCAACCTTCCCGCCTGTGTGAGCCACTTGTTCTTCCACTTTTCAGCCATCTACTGACGTGAGTGGATCACATCCTCCCAAATATGGTTCTGTCTACTACTGGAACTGAGTCTAACCCCTAAATATTTGATGGGGGGACCCCCAATCTTAAATTCCAAGAGGTTAGCAATCTTGGTTTGAAAGTGCTTACTGGCATTGAAGAAGAAGATCTGTGATTTGTCCCTATTCATCATATGTCCTGATGCTTGAATGTAGATATCCAGGACACTCTTGATTTCCCCTGCGTCTTTCAAAGTTTCTTTGCTAAACAAAATTGTTTCGTCCGCAAATTGTGAGTGCGTGATTGTCTCAAAGTTTTCATGCACCCTGATGCCTTTCCATAGGCCTACACTGTTTCTCCTTTTGATGAGGTTACCCAACACCTCTGCCATCAGGACGAATAGTGAAGGGGAAAGAGGATCCCCTTAGCGCAACCCATTTGTGGCCTCGAAGAGTCCACATACCACTCCATTTACAATCATAGAAAAGATAACCAAAGAGATGCAAAATTTAATACATTCAATCCAATCTTTCGGGTAACCAAATTTGTTAAGTACACAGACAAGAAAATCCCAAACCACCCTGTCATAAGCTTTTGCAACATCAATTTTAATGGTCATACCTTTTTGTTTGCCTTTCTACATGGAGTGCAATACCTCTGCTACCAGAATGATACTACCCACTAATTCTCTACCTGGAGTGATGCCATTTTGATTTTCAGAAATTAATTTTAGCATTGCTATCTTGAGCCTATTGGCCAGAGATTTTGAGATAATTTTGTATATTGTGTTGCATAACGAGATGGGCCGGAAATCCGCCATGGATACGCAATCCTCTTTCTTTGGAATTAACACTATCATGGTGTGATCAAGTTGTTGGCATTTTTTATGATTATGTTGTGATCATCATTGATGGACACACACTTGCTATGAGATCACTTTTTGAATGTACGAATTATGCTCAACTGGTATTTGTTCCAAACTAGTATCATGTTGTAGTCTTTAGACTATCAGTGTTTTGCAGAAAGTGTTTACCAATCTCAAGCGGCATGAAGACCTCAAGCAGTTTGAGGATCTCAAGCGGAACAGACCAAAGGAACTAAAAGTAGCAGTTATCATTTTCCCAGTCTTCATTTTTGTCAACCGGTAATCTGTTTAATAATTAAACCGGTATTACTCTGAGTTACCAACCAGTAATCAGTAAAGTTGTATAAACTGGTAATACTCTGTGATGAGTTACCAACCGGTATATTTTTGTGATGAGTTACCATCCACCAACACTTTGACGGTGATTGTGTGTCATGTTACCAAATGTGTCTAGATAAAATGAACCTAGGAACTTGCAATGTAATCCTATTGGACCGACATGAAATCGGATTCCTTTTAAGGACATCGTGTCTAGGGTTTTAGTAGTTGTAAGGGTTCAAGGTGATTGTTAAGGTTTTTGCATGTGCGATTATAGAAGAAGAATAGGTCTGTGTGAAGAAACAGAGTGTGGAGATATTGAAGACTGAAGTAATTCTGAAATGCATTAATAATGAGCTATCAGGGATCTAACCAAGCATACCGCGCTAATATTTAGATCACTTACTTATTGATTACTCACATCTTTGACAAGTCTGAAACCTTTAACAGGGTAGGCTTGGCAAAGCCTTTGTAAATCCTCTAACAAGGTGGTTCACAACTATGGATCTGAAATCCTCTCACAAGGTAGTCTTTGATCGGACTTATCTCCTAATAGAGATTGAGATTCCTAATAGGATCTATTTTGGTAAAGAACATTGTATGACCTTAACCGATCTGACTTATTTGCTATCTGGTTTGCATGTGTGTTAACCGGTTTGTTTGAAAAACTATTTTACCGGTTTACTGCTAGATTGTTAAAGTGTTTGAGTTTAGTATTTTTTGGTATACTAATTCAGCCCCCCCCCCCCCCCCACTCTTAGTATTCATCATAAGTTCTTTAATAAATTTGTGTTTTTTCCTGAACTCTTCTACAATCAGCCAAATGTCTCTCCCCATAAACTCCCAGTAGTTTTGAAACAAGTTTGGAGTCATCCCATCTGGGCCAAGGGCTTTGTTCGGGTGTAATCCAGACGTCGAAGCCTTAACTTCCTCCATTGTGAAGGGCATTGCCAGTAGATCAACATCTGATCTAGAGAGAAGATTGTGCTTAATATTTGCATCAACCAGGGCTTCAAAATCAACACCCCCCACTTCAACATTCCTTAGAAGTCTTTGAAAATGATGAAGGGTTGTACGTTGAATTTCCTCATCATCCATCTTCCAATGTCCATGTTCATCCTTGATGGTAGTGATCTTATTATGAATTCTTCTAGCTTTTGAGGAAGCATTAGAAAATTTTGTGTTACAGTCCCCTTCTAAAATCCATAGCTCTCTCAACTTATCCCTCCAATAAAGTTCTTCTCTTTTTAGAACTTCATTGTACTCCTTTTTCAACTTGTTTTCAAGTAGAAAATCCTCTTTAGTCATCCCGACCATCATCACTCTCTGGTTTAATATTTCAAGTTCTTCCTCTAATCTCAATTTTTCTGAGAAAATATTTTTGAAGGTCGATTTGTTCCAAATCTTGATCTTGTGTTTTAAAAAATGTAGTCTTTTAACAAATCTGAAGCTAGGAGTGCCTACAAAGGTGTATCCTTCCAACCACCATTCTCTGAGTTTGCCTTTAAAGCCAGGGTCACTCCACCACATACTTAGGAATTTGAAATATCCTCTCTGTTTGTGAATCTCCTTGCCAATTGATAGCAAAATTGGTAGATGATCTGAGCCACATTGGGGGATGATGCATGTTACCAATAATTTGTCCCTAGACAACCACCATTCTCCAGCAAACAACCTATCCAATCTTTCCAAAATTTTAGAGAAATTTAGCCTTCTGTTCGTCCAGGTAAATTTTTCATTTTTTGGGATGATATCAATAAGCTTATTTTGTTCAATGAAATCTCTGAAATCTTCCATAACTTTTGAGCATTTTCTGAGCCCCCCTTCTTTTTCGTCCACGTCCAGCAAAGCATTGAAGTCACCTACTATGATAGCTCTATCCAGTTCAACAAGGTTTGCTTGTAATGTAATTTCTCTCCAGACTTTAAATTTTTCTTCAGTCTTCGTTGGTCCATAAACATTAAAAATTGGAAACCTCAAATTTGTGCCAATACCTTTGATCTCACATGCCATCTAATTCTCATGGGAGGCAATAGGAACCACCTCAACCATAGTCAGATTCCACATCATTCCTAGACCCCCTATAGAGCCTATTGCATCTTGGAAAAACCCATCCCATTTGGAACATGAATTAATAAACTACCCAGTTTTATCACCACCAAGCTTGGTCTCTTGTAAAAGTAACACATCAAGATTGTGAGTTGACAAAAACCGCTTGACCAAGCGTTTCTTGTCAGGGGCCATTAAGCCCTTGACATTCCAAGATGTGATTTTCATCTCTTACCAAGGGAGAACCCTTCTCCCTTGGCTTTCTTCATAAATTCCAGAACGTTGATGATCCCTTTTTCTCCTGTTCTCGCCTCTCTTTTCTGCTGATTGCTCCTTCTGCCTCTAAAACCTTTGGCCTTCCCCACCAGAGCATTAGCTGACTGACTAATGCACCTTGGATCAATATTTCCCAATACATCATCTTGTAGAAAACCATCATCCAAGCCCTTCTCAAATTCAAACTCAGTATCAGATAATCCTCTGCATGAAGGGTTAAAGCTCAGGGAGATTGGTGCATCAATTTCCCCAACTACTTTATTATTCAAACTCAAACCATCGTCACACTCACCTAGGACCAAGACCTTTTCTTCCTCATTAGTGTCCTTCAACAATTAGGGTGTTAATACCAAGGAAGTTGAAGGGTTCTAATCCTGGATTCGATTCTAATCATCCTCTCCAGGTTTCTTTCCTTCTTGATTCGTAACAGTTTTTATACTCGACTTTTTCCTCCAAACCTTGGATGGTTTTCTGACGACATTCCTAGCCTTCCTCACAAACATCTTGCAAGCCTCCAATCCATGAAATTTGCTCCCACACCTAGGAAATTTCTTAATTTCCTTTTCAATTTCCACTTGCTCCCGCCAATCTTCATTTGCGATAAAAAGAGTCAAGGATATAGGAATCATCTTAACTGCAGCAATCCTCAATTTGGCAAACTTGTAGAGGTCTTCCTCGTCATCAATATCTACTTCCAAGAGGGTCCCCAGGGTCCTACCGATCTTCTCCAAGACATTCTCACCCCAATATTTAATGGGAAGATTGTATAAATGAATCCAAACTGGTGCAGAGTAAACAACCAACGGAAGGGGGTCAAAGTTCGGGGACCATGGTTGCAGGTATATTGCATGATCGTACGCAAACCAATTCTTCTGGTTGAGGATGTGATCTATATCATTGCCATCGTCAAAAAATACCACAAAAAAACCTTTTGGGATGAATTTGGTGACTGTTCGCATCACCCAATTACCTTCTACCCATTTTTTGATTTCCTTTCTTGGCCATTTCATCCTGATAATCCTGGCAATGACTACATGCTTTTCCTAGAAGACCACATCCTCCTCTAGTTCCTCTGTGAATTCTATCCAAATCTCCTCCAGGTTTTGTATTTTCCCTCCAAGTCTGCCATTGTTGGTTAACAACATTTGCAGAGCGTATATTTTTTGTTCCCTTCCCAAAGAAATTCTTATGCATGGGAGAAAGGGGAATTAATTAAATAAAGTGATTTATTTAATCAAAGGCTAAAAAAGGCTTAGGTGAACTTAATTAAATAAATTGAGTAATTTATTTAATCAAGTAGATGAATATAAAGAAATTAATTAAATAAAATTTAATTAATAGCCGGAATGGGATTAAAAGGAATATTAAATATTCATTTAGGAAAGTGGTCAGATTTATACGTCTACAACTGCAAGTCTTTTTCACCATCTTGTCCCTCTCCTCAATTTTTGGAAATTTTTGCACCATGGTATCAGTGTTGTTCCTATCCCCATAGTACTTCATACCATCAGATGAAAGGCCAGTGACTTTCACAATCAAATTTTCATTGACTATCACCTTGTGCCCATGCAGGCTAATGGTCTCATCCCTCTAGTGTGTTTCAATGTAAGGGACAATACCCCCTTTCTCGAGCAGCTTCTAGATGTCCTGATTTTTATTTAGATGCTCACAATTTGGAGGCCCAGCCTACTTTCTAGCGCCCTCCATTTTGAAATTAACCCTAGAGCTTAGAAAATTAGCAATGAACAAACTAAGTAGAAGGGCCCAAGTAGATTAAATGGATACCCACAAATTTGTTAGATAGTTCAAATAACCAGAAGACAACTAAGAGGGGGCGTGAATCAGTTGTCACAAATTACCGAAACTATTAGAAATTAAAATTTTAATACAAAAACCCAAAATATTAATACCGGAATAGCAGTTAAACAAATTAAGCATAAACAATAATCACATAATAAATACTATCGACATGAAACCAAGATTTATACTTGGAAAACCTGGTAAAGGGAAAAACAACAGTGGGAAGCCTACCCATAGTCAGATAATACTTTTGCAGTAAGTATGTGAATTACGGGTCAGTGCAAGAAGATGAGTCCACTTTTTGGCCAAAAAGTGGAAGTGTTTTCCCTGTTTTTCAGATTTTGTCTCACTTGAGCTTAAATTTTGAAACACTTAGAGATTGAATCTTGAAAAAAGTCAGTAATATAAAAGATAGCTCTCTGAGTGTACTTTTCAAATATGTAATTTATTTTAATACCCACATTATAAAAAATAACTTTTTGAATGAAGTTCTAAAAACTATGTTTTAAAAATGCCTGTTTCAGGACCATACCATGCATGTGTACGACCCACACTTTTGGACACAATTAAAATTATTTTCTCAAACCGTTTTGGGAAATGGTTTGTAACACACTGAAGATTGATGAGCATATTTTTCTGTATTTTTTTTTCAAATATTTTTTTTTTAATTAATTTTTTAATGACCGTAATTATCTTTTTAAAAATTTGACGTGTACGACCCACATAATTTGACGTAAACTTAGTATTTTTTGAATTTTTTTTTTTTTAAATTGAAAAGAATTTTGTGTAGATTGATGACATATAATTTTTTTTTTCAAAATTCATTAAAATAAATAAGTTATTAAATTAAGAAAATTAGTTAATATTTCAAATTTATGACCCTGATTTAGTATAAATTAAATGAAAAATAGTTAAAATAATCAATTTTTAAATTAATTTACATATTTAGAATCTAGACAGTATAATCTGAAATGGGTTTCAATTTCGTATAAAAATTCTTTGATTAGAGGCACGTAAACTATTTCATTTCATCATATTTGTGCTTTCATTCATGGAGCTTTGAATTTGCAGGTTCATGTCTCAGGTGTGGCCATCCCAGGCCTATCCCGGGCCTAATCCCGAGGCAAGTGGCGGGTTGTGAATTCAAATTTTACATAACGGGCCCCCGTTTTATAAACGGGGGCCCGTTTCATTTTCTGCCCGTTGGATTTAACAACGGGCCCTCGTTTTAATAACGGGCCCCCGTTTTAATAACGGGCCCCCGTTATTTAAATAACGGGCCCCCGTTTTTAAAACGGGGGCCCGTTGTTAAAATAACGGGGGCCCGTTGTTAAAATAACGGGGGCCCGTTATTAAAATAACCGTTGCTGTAAAAAAAAAACAGATTGCATCGATTTACTACACTATCATTGAAATCCGTACTGACAAAGATTTTTTACATCATTTGGCAGTACTTTTTAATATTTTTTACGCGATTTTTTGAAGACAAGTTTGTAAAAATGGGTTCTAAGCAACGTCAAAAGAAAAAAAAGAGGACAATGACAGTGGACGAAATTCAAGCACAAAGAGAGAAGGAGGCAAAACGCCAAAGAGATCGAAGATCACAACAACGACAATTGAATAACACTTTTGAAGCATCTAGTTCAGTGCCCGTTGTAGATGAGACCATTGAAGACATCATGATGGATGCAAGAAATATAGAACCACACACAGGTATGACTGTTGATGCAAATGTTGATGTGGATGCGAATCCTGGTATGTTTTTAAATCCTGATGACTATGATGCCAATCAAATTGCTGATTTAAATGAAGCTGGATATAAATTTCATACACCAATACGAAAAGAAATAAAAATTGAAAATATTACACCACCATCTCTAAAAGAAAATGAATGTAATTTGTTTACTATTGATAGCAATGTGCTAGATAATCTTAATGGGTTAGTTTCTTGGAGACAAATCAGAACACATGCAAACAGATTATATAAACAATTTTTCTATAATAAAAAGTTAGGATTCCAATGTCAATTAATGCTACAATTAATAAAAATGTTAAAAATGCGTAAAGTCATGAAAAAAATAGGTATTTATGCAAAACCAAAAAGAAAAGATGAATCATATAAGCAAGTTGTATCTACTGTTGCCAGTGCCATCGATTCTATAGGAAAAACAAGTCGATCTAAAGATAAGAATGCAGCACGTAGAGTTATAACGACTGCTATAGTTGACAAAATGATTGTTAATAAAAGAATGTTAAGTGATATAAGTGGCTATTTGAACTTACATCGTAGAACCTTGTCAAGAGCGGCCAAAAGAAGAGACACAATTGAAATTGATCCACTAAACCATTGTTGGAGTTTTAGTGGTAGACTTCAAAGGTCGGACATGAAATTAAATGATGAAACTAAACAATTAATTACAAAATTTTGGCATGATAACACTAGAGTTTCATCAAATGTTAGAGATGTTTTAAAGTTAAGGGTGGGATCAAAAATTCGTGATCCTCATCCAAAACATCTTCTTGACATGACTCAAACTGAATTCTTTAAAAAATTTAGTGATGAATCTGTGTTAATGAATTTACGAATTAGTCAAAGATCATTTGAAAAATGCAAACCCTGGTATGTTAAAATCAATAAACAAAGAATATCTTGTTGTTGTAAAACTCATGTCCAGTTTCGTTACTATTATGATGTTTTTCGATATATTCGTTGTATGTTGCATGGTAATGATCTTGTGCAGGATTGTGGTGTTTATGTTCCACCTGAAACTATAAAAGATTTTATTGGAAGTTTATTTTGTAAACCACCTAATGAACAATTATTTCTTTCCAGTTCATGCATTTATGGTCTTTGCAATTTATGTGGGAACTATTCTTCGATAGGTGAATGTTTGCATGAACATGTTTCATCTGAGTTTGGACAAAAAATGGTTGATGTTAGGAGATTTAAAAATATAGAATACCCTCTAAAGGATGGAAAGATGGGGAAACGTTTAGAATTGATTACAGAACAGAATAGTGTGAATGCATTTATTAGTGAGTTTAAAACTCATATTGTTCCAAAATATGTGAAACATTCCCAACATGCCCGATGGCTTGATGGACAGTTTCGCATATGCAAGAACACATTTCCAATTGGAACAATAGTATCAGTTGTGGATTTTGCAGAAAATTATACTCTAAAACCACAAGAGGAAACTCAATCACAATACTACAACTCAGTGCAAGTGGCCATATTTGTGCACATTATATATAGACATGACCATGACAGTACAGAAGATAACAGAAAAATTTTGAGGGAGTATCATTTCTATGTTAGTGATAATCGATTACACTCTTCAGAGTTTGTCCAACATTGTTTCGAGGTATTTTATGATAATCTTAAGGAAAGAGAAATTGACATGAAACAACATATGATATGGTCAGATAACTGCACTGGACAATTCAAAAATGCAAGAATGTTTTATTGGCTATGCAAAGTTCACAAGATAACCAATGTCCAACATTTATGGAGTTTTTTTGAAGCGGGACATGGTAAGGGGGAACACGATGGAGCCGGTGCCTGTATAAAAAGAGCTCTTGCTAGAGAACAATTGAAATTCGAGGATGCAGTGAAATTCAGAGATGCTCGTGCAGTTGTAGATTGGTGCAATTCAAATTTGTCAAAAGGATCAACTGAAAACTCTGCAATTCGACGTTTCTTCTGGTTGATAGAGGAAGATAGTATTCCTATTCGGCATGATTGTAATACCATCATTGGATCAGCTAAATGGCATTCGTTTAAGAGTTCTAATTCAAACACATGGACTATATTCACAAGGCAACTTGCTTGCTTTTGTCAGTTTTGTGTTTTTGGAGATTGGGAATTTTGTGAGAATAAAGAATGGGTTGAAGAATGGCAACAAAGATCATTGACACCCATAGATGCAAATGATCCGCATGAAAGAACTGATGAAGATATGGATCAAATGTTTGCATCAAATGACTATGATCGCATTTCAGATCTTATACAACAAGGTAAAATTATTTTTGAAATTTGTTTTGATTTATTAAATAGTACATAAATTTATGAAATCTTACAGTGTATATTTTTGTTTTTATTTCTCATTAAATATTAAAATAAAATTGTTTTGTGCACAGGACATGTCTATGCTGTTGTTGCACCAGAGGACAATGAAGAGGGGACAGAGTATTGGTTGGCTCGATGTGTAGAGCCAAAACATAAGCTAACTACTCCTCGAGTAGATGATGATGGTTATGACTATCCAACAGGATCTGTGGTTGTTGTTGGCACTTGGCTACGCAAATATCTAACAAGAAAGAATGGATTGCCCGCATTTGAAGATTATGAATTAGAGAAAAAGATTATACATTACTCACATTTGGTAGTGGCAACTAATATAAAATTGGATAGATATCGTGGCAGGCCTGCTAATAAACAATTATGGACTCTCTCTATGGAAGAGCACGAGACAATTATAGATGCTTTGCAAAAGAGAGAGGATGCAGATGGTATAATAGAATGAATATCAAGTAAGTTATAATTTGAACCCTTAATCCACCTCCCTTTTAAAAGTCGTGATGCATATTATATATAGTATTTTAAATCATGAATCATAATTACAAAATCTAATCTATACTAAAATTTTGTTTCAGGTCTACCACAAGTAGAAGGCATCAATGAAAACAAAGTTATTTGTGCATACTTTATGTTTCATTTTGAATAATTACAAGTAAGTTAAATTTTTGTACCCTTAAGGCAAATCCATTTGTATTTTAAATTCAATGTATTCTGATTATAAAAACTAATCATATGTATTTACTTTTTCTAGGTCTCTCAGAGTAGACTTGGCCTCAATGACTACTATATTGTTTGTGCATACTTTATGTTGTATTTTAAATTCAATGCATCCTGATTATAAAAACTAATCATATGTATTTTTTTTTCTAGGTCTCTCAGAGTAGACTTGCCCTGAATGACTACTATTGTTTGTGCATACTTTATGTTGTATTTTGAGAGATATAAATCCTTATTATTATAATTTAAATAGACTGTTTATTTTATTTTAGATATGTCTTCTTGATTACATTTTGTGTACAATATACATAAATGAGAGACTACTGGTCAAATTTATGAATGAGATAATTATGTTTTAATCAAGTTCTATTCATTATATTTGTTAAATGATACTTTTTGATTTAGAATATGTTATAATTATAAGATATGTTTCGATACTTAGTTCATGATGTATGCACATGTAGTTTATCTAATCACAAGAACTATTTAAATAAAATTCCAAAAATAAAATTACAAGTCCACATAATGCCTATAAAGTTGTTTAAGCACAACTTCCATAAATAAAATTTCAAGTCCACATAATATATAAAGTATGCACAAAATTTCAAGTCCACATAATTTCAAGTCAATATATATGATCTAATGTGCACATAATTTCAAGTCCACATAATATCTAATGCGCACAATACACATAAAGTATGCACATAATATATATGATCTAATCATATTATGAAACTATCCATATATATAAAGTATGTGTGTGCACGTGTAAACAAATATGTAAAGCCCGTAAAATAGTACATATCAGAGCCAAATAAACAGTAAAATTTCAAGTCCACATAATCCATATATATGTCTAGATGGTAACATGATGTTCACTCCACATAATATCTAATGTGCACAAAATATATAAAGTATGCACAAAATATATATGATCTAATCCTATTATGCAACTATCAATATATATAAAGTATGTGCACGTGTAAACAAATGTGTAAAGTCCATAAAAAAGTACATATCAAAGCCAAATAAATAGTAAAATCTAAGTGCTATCATCAATAACATCTCGTGGTCTCTTGTCCCCAGGACGTGGTCCAGATCCACCTGTCTCATGCTGTACAATAAAAAAATAATATTAAAATATTACTTGAAATTAACTATTAAAAGAATCATTTATCAAATATAGTAGAATTCGTAAATTAAGTTACAAACTTACCATATGCTCATCAGATCCTGTAGCAGTATCTCTCTTGTCCCCGGGACATGGTCCAGATCCACCTGTCTCATGCTGTACAATAAAAAAATAATATTAAAATATTACTTGAAATTAACTATTAAAAGAATCATTTATCAAATATAGTAGAATTCATAAATTAAGTTACAAACTTACCATATGCTCATCAGATCCTGTAGCAGTATCTCCTCTAGCAGTATCTTGTGCAGTATCAACACCAAATGCAGTGCTAGCTAGCTCCTGTACAAGGTCAAATTCAAAGTGTCCAATTAAATCTTAAATTAAGAGTCAAAATAAGATCAAATTAAGTATTACATATTAATACCTCAAAGGATGTCGATGTGCATTCAAATTGGCTCTGATCAAAATTATGAGGATAACCTATCCTAATGGTAGTGTCCACCTGCATACATGCATTTAATGAAATCATATTTAGTGAACATATATATGTGTACTAAATAATTTCAAGTAAAGTTACAATATTGTAAGAGTTCATATTTAAGTTAAGAATTATAAGATACATACCATAGATGGTGTCACAATAGTCAGACCCTCTTCTCGATGTGATGTAGAGGGTCCCTCATGACCTGAATCCTGGAGAAAGAAGCATTCAATGTATCAACATGAAAATTTATATAATATACGACGATAGCATATTAACTTAAAAAGATCTAGTACAATGTCTAGATAGAAATTTATACTATACCCCATAAGGTGTGCCGAGTTGTCTTCCAGTAGATGCAATATTGACTCTAATATTAGGCGTAGTCCTTATCTACATAAACAAAATTTATTTAATGAAGTATTAGATTGTATAAAAAAAGAGATGCACTTAGTTTATACCTATATTTAATGAAGTACATAAAAACATTGACATGTACATGTATATATATCTATACCTGGTCAAGATGAACATCCGAGCAAAGAAAATCCATATAAGATGTCATCATACTATCATCTGCTGCATCATGCTCATCTGGAA
This sequence comes from Cryptomeria japonica, assembly GCF_030272615.1. Taxonomy (NCBI): domain Eukaryota; kingdom Viridiplantae; phylum Streptophyta; class Pinopsida; order Cupressales; family Cupressaceae; genus Cryptomeria; species Cryptomeria japonica. The sequence continues at coordinate 571,416,872 of NC_081410.1, forward strand.
CTGAAGTAGATCCTGCAGCAGTAGTGGGACCTACACACGTCTCATGACAACTCGAACACATATGTGGCATCCATCGAGGAGCAGATGCCATGTGAGCAGCTTGCTCACTCAGGTTCCCTGTGAGGGAAGTCAAAGCATCTAATGTCGAAATGAATGATGTATTTTGGACATCTGCAGGAATCGATGGAGCAACAAGTGGAACTATGGGTGGATCCGGTAGGGGATTATTACTCCGTGCCCCTAATCTATGCTGTGGCATTCCACGACCAACACCCTGGAATGACTTAATATCAAAATAATTTGGTTTTTGGTTCATTACAAACTCACAGTATAATTTCTTCAAAAAATAAAAAGGGACCTCATAATTACGATGTGGTGGATAATCAAAAACCATCCACCATCTATCCCAAAAGTATCTAGCCATTTCTGGATGCACACACCACCTAATTGAAATTCTTTTCTGGTTAGGTTGCATTGGTTCTCTTGTTTTTGGGTTGGTAAAATATGGACATAAATGAGCTTTGGTTATTTTCAAATCTGTGATTTGTCTATAAGTTAAACCATCGGCATAAAAATCACGCAACTCTTGTCGTCGTCTATGAAATTGATCTAATTGAGAATCAACAGATCTAACTGACTCGACAACAGTTTGCATTGATTTTGCAAACTCTACAAGATGGGGTGGCGTGACTTGCTCATTTTGGATAGCAGCAATGTTTTGTTCAATCACTTGTAGGTTTTCATTAATTCGTTCTCTTAAACGAATTTCATCCAATCTAGGGGGTTGTGGTGGTGGTGGTGGTGGAGGAGGAGGAGGAGGAGGAGGAGGAGGGGGTTGTGGTGGGGGATTTTCACCTAATAGTTCATCTATGTCAAAAACATCCATGATGGCAAAGAACTCCTGCATATATAAAGATATACATGAATTATATACAACTCTATGTCAAAGAAGAATCTATTTTACTAAATTAAAAAAAAACATTTATAAATAGTAACATTTCTATGTTGTTGAATGAGATACACATGAAATATATAATATAATATTGAACTTAAAAAAATATACATGTACATACTATTGAATCTTGAAATATAAAATTTGCGCACAAAACTTAATAAAAACTTTCAATGAAACATCATAAATCTATTAGAATTCAATTACGTAGTTTTGAGATAATTGTCATCAATTCATATTACATTGATTAGTCTTCAAACAATCTTAAAAAAAAACTAATCTCCCATGACTATAAATGACATACTTAAAACATATTATATTCTAAGTGGTTGTCATGTAAAGACAAAACATCAAAACTTTTGAAGAGTTAAGCATATTTCACCATTAAATTTCTCCCATAATCAAATCTACACAAGATTATAATTTACAAAAGGTCTTCAAAAAATATTATTTCCTATAAATCATTTATTATAAAACTCCGCAATCATTTGTTTTCATATATAATCTTTCTATAAAATTTAAGATATCAATCCATACACAAATTCTCTTACAAAGTTGAATAAGAAATGAAGGATAGAGGATTAAATACTAAGATTGTTTTGAGAGATCAATGGAGTAGATTGATTGAAAGGATTGTGTGCATTAGAAGCTTCCAAGTGGCAACTTAAATGTTTGGTGCACATGAGGAGTTCATGATCCAAGAAAGTTTTGAGGAAAAGGTCTTCTTAGGGGCGTATACACCAAGATGTTGTAAAAAAAGGTAGCCAAATGACCAAAAAAAGATAAACACGAGTGCGTTATTGGGAAATTCATTTAACGCATTTGAGGTCTTTTTTGTAGTGTTTTTTTCTTACACTATACTAGGCTTGTTTACACTATCGTAGGTTCATTAGGACTATCCTAGGTTCATTAGGATTGTCCCAAGTTCATTATTGCTTTCTTAGGCTCATTAGGACTTTCTTAGGTTCATTAAGACTGCCCTACATTCATTAGGATCATTTGAGGCTCATTGGGACTTTCAAAGAAATGTTGCTCTCTCATTAGGCAAGGAGGATATAGACCCTTTAGGTTCTCTCATGTTTTATAGACATTTGATAGGTTTTAAATTCGAAATATTCATTAATGGAGTTAGTCTAGTGTTTCTTGGTTAGTGAGGAGGATCAGTAGATGTACATCATTAAAGTTTACATAAGGGTTGCATTCAAGTCTTGAAATATTCCATCTCTTGTTCAAATATATGTAAGAAGGGGAGAACATTGGATATATTACATCATTAGATAGTTTTAGATTATAATAAAATATAAAATAAATTAATATTTAGATGTTGAATTATAGGTTAGTTAATAGTTAGTAATTAGTAAATTAGTTATTGATTGGGAAGTTGCATTCCCATAGGTTAGTTGGTTCATGTCCAAAAATAAGGACATGATGTAATGTTCAAATCAAGTTGTGATCTAGATTAAATTTAAATATCTTAGTTTTCATAATTTAAATTAAGATATTCATCTATAATAATGGTGTAGTCATTGTAATTATAATTTTTCACATAATACATACAACATCAATGCATTAAGCAAAAGAGGACAATTACAAGGATCAACATGTTCATGTAATGAATCACCATGATGACCATATAAGATGATAGATTTTAACTTAACAATTTGAAAGGTTACATAATCCTTGTAAGAAAATAAGGAATGAATGAGAATAGGTTATCATCATTTTCTAATACAAAAGAACTCAGACATTATCACTATATACATAGCCCAAAAAAAACTTATACATCCAAAATGACGTGGAAACAATATTCAAACCTCAAGGAATGTATAATAGAAGAATGAACAATGGAGATAATCAATTTCTCAATCTAGTCCTACAAAAAATTATTTATTTACTCTTGAGACATGAATTATGAAACAAATGGAAAAGTAAGTAACAAAGAAGATAAAATTATAATCTAATAAAATAGGAAAATAATACATCAAGGTACATTCTAATAGTCAACCTTGCTTTAGAATTTTTTTCTTAAAAATGCATCTACTATTTACTATTGGCACTTTCCCCTTTTAAAATATTTCACACCTTACCAAAATTACCCAATGGTCCAAAATGTTATTTTCCGCATGGTTTATGATATTCACCCTTTTCTAGCATGATAGTTTAACTAAGTAGGTGAGAAGTAAAAAAAATGCCAAGATCATCTTATTTTTAACTCCAAATTTTATATTGAAGGTTTCAAAGGGTTCCTCTAAAATAATTTTAATATAATTAACTAATAAAATGTAATTTTTAACCAATAAACCAAGAAAAAGATTATATTTTAAACGCTAGTGAATGTCTAGGCCAATATAAGACAAAATGGTCTAACACTAAGCATGTTGTCACATATTTTCTAAATAAATTATTATAATATGGATATAACCATTGAGTTTTAAAATTAATTAGCCTCAATAAAAAAATCTCAATTTCTATATATTTCATAAATGCATAATTATTATAATATGTTCGGTTTTATTTCAATTTCATTTTCGAACATTTTTGTTTTTGTTTCCATTTCATTTTTGGTTTTTTGTTTGTGTCGATTTCATTTTCGAACGTTTTTGTTTTTGTTTCCATTTCATTTTCGGTTTTTTGTTTGTGTCGATTTCATTTTCAAACGTTTTTGTTTTTGTTCCCATTTCATTTTTGGTTTTTTGTTTGTGTCGATTTCATTTTGTTAATTATCTAGGTTTGGTTTTGGTTTCTAAATTTGTTGATTACGGTTTAGGGTTAACTGTTCAAAAATATTTTACATCAAAATCAAGAATTTACAAATATAAAAAATAATTTATTTATATGCTACTATTAAAAAAAACTAAAATAATAAAAAAAAAACTAAATAATACACAAAAAAAAGAGAAAAATACACAAGAAAATTATGAAATGTAAAAATAGATGACAGAATGTGTACCTGGGATAGTGGTGGAGGCTTGAAGTGGAAACCACAGCACGGGGGCCCGTTTTCGATATCCCTTTGTATAACAGTAAAAATGAAAAATTATCCCAAAAAAAGGGTAAAAATAGCTTTTCAAAACGGGCCCCCGTTTTTAAAAAACGGGCCCCCGTTTTGTTTGAAAACGGGGGCCCGTTGTGTTTACAAACGGGGGCCCGTTTTGTTTAAAGACGGGGCCCCGTTTTATTTGGCTTCGGCACCCCGTGACCTTTCGGCTCGGGAGGCCGAACCATTAACGGGCCCCCGTTTTTTATAACGGGCCCCCGTTTTTTAAAAACGGGGGCCCGTTTTGCGGAGCGCGTTTTCCAACGCGCAGACTTCCGCGAATTTGTGACTCATTAGCTTGCACATACCCTTACAATAGAGGAGCTTGCACTTCCTGGAAGGCCAACAACATAGAGCACACTGCTCATCACAAGGAGTCTCACTGACTACATAGAAATCCAGACTACAATTTGGAGAAGTGTTGAACTACAAAAGATAGCATCTCCTATGCCTGAGTATAGTTCTAGTTAAGATCAATACCGAACGACTAAATCCTATTACATAAACCCAATTCTAACTCTAATGATCGACCAAATACTCTTCCTGGATGATATTACATTATTCACACATTACATATCCATATTCCTGACCACACCTATTACGACCATGATGATCTACAATGAGATCTTACATTATATATATAAACCCTCGACCATGAACAATTAGGTCAGCAACTAGATAATAAACCAATTATATAATTACAAACCATGTCATCCTTAGACCAAACAAATAATATCCAACACATCAAATATCCCAAAAATGCATCGAGAGGCCCAATCCACACGTTACATCAACCAATCCAAAACCTAGATCAACTAGGACCCAATATAACTGTCCAAACACTACAACAATGATCTCCATCTACCAAGTATCAAACATGATCACCAAAAGAATCATGAAACTCCACCAGAACCTATGTACCAACACCACTTATGCAATTCATCAAAGATCTTCATCAAAATCTCTACTGGTGAAACCCTCGCCAGAACTAGAAACCAAGTTTCCAAGCAAACAAGATAGCATCTGATCACCAAACCAAAACCAAAATACTGAATATGATTATGAGTATCATGAATAAGCCAATTCCATAACCAAACTATATTAGAGCCTATCAGATCATGTCGGATCCAAATTAACCAGAAACCACTCAACCTATCGGGACCATAAGGGTGTCTGTAAAGCATCCAAACAGCTAGTGTTGGCATCAATGACAAAACATCAATGCAACACATAATCAGTTCCTCCAAATGGCTTACAAAAGCATGCCAAACCTTGGCACAACAATTAATCTTCCCTCTACCAGTGCGTTCCAAGTAGAAAAGGAGGGTGATCTTTCTACAATTAGTTCTTATATTAAATGCCTCCTTACTCATTTCCCTTGAAGGAAATAATCTCGCCTCAAATTTTTTCATAGAAAATTAGCATGTTGAATTTAGTTTCCAACCTATCTTCCTTGGTCCATGTCACTTGTCTTGCACTACCAACACCTTTATTAGCAAGGTAATCGGCCACAACATTTGATTCCCTATAAATATGAGAAATAACACATTTATCAAAAGATTTATTGATATTCCTATCCTTATTTATCAATCCTTCCATGTTCTATGATGGCTTAGAAATACCTTTGAGATAATGTATTATATTCTTGGAATATCCCTATATCCAAACATTTTTGAAATTATGTTGCTTAGCAAGATTTAGGCCTTAGAATGCCCCAATGGCTTCAGCGAGGTGGTTGGACTGGGTTCCCAAGAGGTGCGCCACCGCTGAAATGAGCATACCATTATAATCTCTTAACACTCCCCCACATCCAACCAGCCCAGGGTTACCATTGGCCGCCCCATCAAAATTAATCTCGACCCATCCCTGAGGGGGCCTGCTCTAGGCTTTAACAATTATATTATTGGGATTCAATTTCAAGGCTAGAGAGATATCCACTTTCACCTCCCAAGCCTTGGAAACTCTAAGCTCATAGTCATTGTAGGCCAATCTACTATTGAAATTTGACCATGTGTTCACAATAGAAAGGTTGTCGTTGATGGCTTGGTTGATTGTTTTGAAGACAATATCAGGTTGCAAGTAAGAGTCTTTGAAAATATGGTTGTTGCACTCTCTCCAAATACCCAATGCAACATGAGGAAACAAAAAAGAGCATAAATATTCTAAGATATGGTTCTTAGTAGGAGCCTTTCATTGGGAAATAAGATCCTTAACCGATTCAGGAAAGATCTAGAATAATTCCCATTATTGAAAGACTTTATTCCAAACATCAGTAGTGAAAGGGAAGTGCAAAAATAAGTGATCAATAGATTCAACATCTATCATGCAAAGATAATACCTATTAGGAATAAAAAAACCTCTCTTGCAGAGATTATATGTGGTAAGAATCTTGTTTAGGTAAAGAAATTGGAGAAATTTGATCCATATTTTAGACCACCAAGGAGAGGGTGGCGAGCTAATAGCCTGAAACACCGCTGAGGTGACTAAGAAAAACCCAGAAGAAGAATGGTTCCACACCAAAGCATCCTTAAAGTTAACAACCTATAGAGAAAAGGAATTCAAAGATGAATCCAAAGGGCAGAGGGTAGGACTAACCAGGGATAGATTAACCAACCCCCCATCAACCCAATAATCCGTCACTCTCAAGCCAAATAAGGAAATACGCTCCTCTTTGAAAACACCAAGAACATGATCTAATTCTAGTGGAGTCTTACCAATCTAGCAATCATCCCAAAACAGAATGGTCCTACCATTTCCCAACTTCCAACATGACCCTAATAAAGAAACCTCCCTAGCCTTGATGATATTATTCCAAAGATAAGATCCAACTGGGAGTTGTAGGGAATTAAGAAAAACATGAATGTTCTTAAAATCATGAAGGTACTTGTTATGCCACAAAGTTTTCCATTCACATCTGCAACCAAAAGTTCTCTAGACTTGCTTAGAAAGGAGAGAAGAATTAAATATTTTGATACTCATGAGCCCCAATCCTCCAAACCTCCTGGGTTTGCACACACTCTCCCATGCCACAAAGGGGATTCCTTTCCTCTCCTCCACTCCACACCATAGAATTTTTTTTTGAATTCTCTCAATGATGTATGCATACTTAGAGGGGTTCTTGAATAAAATTAATGCATACATCGATAGATTTTGAAGTGTTTACTTCAAAATTGGAACTTTACCAGCCTGGCTCACCAAAGAACCTTTCCATCCCGCTAATTTTTTATTTAATCTGTCAATCAAAGATAGCAGAAAAGAATCAGGAGGCTTGGACCCCAAAATAAATCCCAAATAGGTAGAGGGAAGCACCCCCACCAAACAGCCAAGGACATCAACAATCTACTTTTGTTTAGCCTCAAGAGTGCTGAGAAAAAAGATAGAACTTTTAGCTCTGTTCACCATTTGTCCTGAAGCTCTCTCATAAAGAATAAGGATATTCTTAGTAACCCTTGCTTCTCCAAAAGTCAAACTCCCCATCAAAATAGTATCATCCACAAATTGTTGGTGAGAACAGATCAGGCAAATAGAAGAAGGTTTCAGGCCTTTTAAGGAACCATTGGCGACCTATTTCTAAATAAATCTCTCCACACTCCCAGCCATGATGGTAAACAGGATAGGAGAGATAGGTTCCCCTTATCTTAGACTCTAAGAAGAATTTTAAAAATGGGATGGGGAGCCATTAACAATGACTGCCAACGAAACATTGGAAATAAGCTGCCAAATAAGATGAATAACCCTGTCAAAGAAACCAAATGCAACAAGAACTTTCTTAAGGAAAGTCGATTCCATCGTATCATAAGGCTTTGAAATATCAAGTTTCAACATAAAGCCTTGGGATTTAGAGATAATCGGGGAGTTAATGTTCTCGTGAATTGTTATGATAGAATCCAGGCTCTATCTGCCTGGAACAAATCCAAGCAGGATCCCCAGCAATCTAGAGGTTAACACATTCAAGATAATTTTATAAAAGGAGTTACACAAACTAATAAGACTGAGGGAATCCAAGGAATTGGCTGCCTGCATCTTTGGAATGAGGACTATAAAGGTAGCATTGATTTATGTAAACAAAGATCGAGCCCCAAAAAATTCCTTAACAACATTAGTCACATCAGCTACCACAATATCTCAGAAGGTCTAAAAAAAGAACATGGGGAAGCAATCTGGGTTGGGAGCCTTGTTGCCATCGAAGGAAAAAACATCTTTCTTGATCTCCTCATTGGAAGGGATAGTGGCCAACATTATGTTTTGTTTTTCTGTCAAAATTTTTGGGATAGAATTCATAAGACTGTTCTATGCCTCCAAGTTTAGCAAAGGATCAACCTTTAAGAGGTTAGAAAAAAACTCCACAACAACTTTACTAATCTCCTCCTCTCACTCAAGTTTGATCCCTCATTTAATAATATGATCAATTTTGTTTGCATCTCCATGCTTCAACATAGTAACATGAAACAATGTAGTGTTTTTATCTCTAACATGTAACCAAAGAGACCTAGATCGCTACTTCCAAAAAAATTCCTCTCTAGAAATAATATTATGATATTTTGACAGATTGTCACTTTCCTTGTAAAAATTATCCCCAAAATATCCTTCTCTTTGAATTTTTTCCTAAATAAGAGTCAACTCAGACTGAAGGAAATTTTTCATCATAAATATATCACTAAAGGTTTCCTTGTTCCACTTTTTGACTTTCTCGTTTACAACTCTGAGCTTTTTGGCAATACGAAACAATGCAGTACCGTCAATATCAATATCCCACCAACTCTTAATACAACTATGCGAACTCGGGTGAGAAAGCCACATTTTTTCAAATCTGAAAGGGAACCTCCTCCTCTCACCTTTAGGTTATGTCAAAAAAGTAATTGGAAAGTGATCGAATCTGATTTTGAGCATTGCTTTTAGAGAGAAAATTAGTGATGTAGCCAGTCTGTGAAAATAAGAGTCCTATCTAGCCTCACTTGGATGAGCTCATCACCCACCCTTCTATTAGTCTAGGTGTAATTATCTCCCAATAGATCAAGGTCTATGAGGCACTAGTCATTAATAAAATCAGTCAAATCTTGTTTACTATCCATATGAATTTGGGACCCCCAAACTTTTCAGATTCTTGAAAGAGAAGTATTAAATCTTCCATAATAAGCCAGTGAACATCAGGATGGTTTCTTCAAAAAGAAGAAAGTTTCATCCAAAATCTCCTTCTAGAAACCTTATTATTGGGAGAATAAATATTAGACATGATCCAGGAAAAGCCATCTTTGGTATTCTTGAAAAATGTGGCAACGTGGTTGCCGCCATCATAGATAGGGGTATCTTGAACAAAATGTGAGTTCCACACAATAACAACACCCCCATAGGAACCATCAGATCTACTACCCTAAGATTCATAAAACTTGAAAAATGTAAACTTCTCAACTCTATCCTTAGGCATTTTAGTTTCTTGGATAAGAAAAATATCCGGTCTATGGTCCCTAGCAAAACTATGAACAATGTTGTTTTTGTGGGTACTATTAAGCCCCTTAATATTTTAGGATGAAAGTGTCATTTCTTACTAGGGGATTTGAAGAGGTTTTCATGGACTGCCTTCTATGATCCTTCAGCAATATTTTGGAGACATTCCTGCTCTCTTTGCCATTTTATTGGTTTTCTTCTCGTACTTTGTGGAGGCCCACAATCCTCTTTAGCTGTATTCCAAGTGGAAACTCCCATCCCAAGGGCCTGCTACGATTTCTTTCTCCTCCTTTTCACTTTCATGTAGAACATATCTTCATCAAACTCAATATCTTCTAGGTTAATATTCTCTTTTTCATCTGTACTTTGCTCATCCTTAGGATAGTGAATAGAGTCAGACACAATGATATTTGGATCCACATCTGAGAGAATTTTATTGATATTCAAAGCTGAAGAAACCTTAGGAAAAGAACTCTTAACACCATTGGACTCCGACATGCCAAAGGATGAACCAAGCACATGCAAAGATTACCAATCCTTGAAAGTATATTCCAAACGGCCATTTGAGTGTTCCAAACCCTCAAAATTTGTTCCTTTATTACCAAGAGGAATGTTTTTGGACCCCGCATCATGGGATAAGTGGACTAACAATTCTCCATCTTCTGTGTTATCATTCTTATCCTTATCATTACTTCCTGCCAGCCTCTCATTTAGACCTTCCTTGCTATCATTATCCTTCTTCTGGGTAGAGATCGTCTTTGTAGTTGTGACCATCTGAATAGGAGGGGTCTTCATCCTAACTTGGTTATCCTTTATAGGATAAATAGAAGCCTCTGCATTCATGTTAACTATAGTATCTTCCCCCACCTCATTCTTCTTAGGTTTGAGCTTCCAAACCCTAGGCCCATTAGGTTTATCATCATCTTTTTTTTTTCATTTTGAGGCCATCTTTTTTCCTATTGTCTAGCTTCCTTACACATGAAACAAACAAAAGGCAGTGACTCATATTCATGGCCTGAGTCATCAACCTCAACTTAGAAACTAAGTCAATCAAAGGAGGAAGATTCTTAGATCGACTAACCCCAACACAAATATGAGCATAAACAATTCTTTTTTCTGGTAGCAATCATAGGGTCAATCTGTAGACACCTAAAAATGGTCAACGCTTGCGAGGTCATACTTTAACATTTGCGCATTACCTCATTTTAGGTTTTTTGCGTCGCATTAACATTTCTCCTATGATTTGCATTTGGTCTTTATCATTTGCGAGCATCGAGTCATTCTTCTACATTCTTCATTTGTCTCACTTTCGAATTTGGTCTTGTCGACAACACTATCCAATCATGATTTTGATCAATTTTATCCTATCGCATCAATGTGCGTGCTAATTTCTTATCATTTTGGACATCGTCAATCCTAATTAGGGTTTTGTCCTCTTATCAATCTTATCATCAATCTTATCATTTTGGACATCATCAATCCTAATTAGGGTTTTGTCCTCTTATCGATTTGTCATCAATCTTTATCATTTTCAATCTTGTCATTTTGCGATCGATTTGTCATCGGTCGTTGTCATGTTCAATCTTGTCATTTTGCGATCGATTTGTCATCGATCGTGGTCATTTTCAATCTTGTCATCTTGCGATCTATTTTATCATTGATCCTCGTCCTCTTGTCAATTTTGTCATTTTGCGATCATTTCGCTATCGATCATTGTCTGTCTCAACTATGTCAATTTGGATCAATTTGTCATTGTTCCTCGTCAATTGGCGCATTTTCTCAATCAAATCATTTATCACATTGGTCATTTATCAATCCAAAATTGAATCAAATCGAGTCAATTATCTTTCAAGACCTAATTGTCATTCTCATTTCTAATTCATTTTCTAGGGTTTTGTGATTTAATCATTTAACCTTGTTTGTCATTTCCTCCTTTAGGATTAATAAATTATTTATTTATCCTAAGTCTTCTCATTGCAATTAAATGTTTAATTTAATTGGCTAATTGTTCCTCTTTGTAAATTGATTAATAAATGAAAAATTATTAATTAATTCACTAATTCCTAATTTCTAATTTTCATCAATTTCCTAATTTCTAATTTCTTAATTCCTCTTTTTCTAATTTTTCTAATTTCTTAATTCTTAATTTCAAATTCCTCCTATTTCTCTCCTAAATTCATGGGAATGACATAGAAATTTGTCATAATTGACAATCAATCAATTCTTGACATAGAAATTTGTCATAAATTGTCATAAATTCTTGACATAGAATTTGTCATAAATTGTCATAAACCCTTGCATAGCAATTTGTCATAAACATGTCATAATTTTGCTATTCTTGATTTGAATTTCCATTCGAATCTCTATCATGCTAATCTTGTCATCTCTCCAATTCTTCTATAAATTGGATGAATTTATTCAATCAAATCCCTTGATTCCTAATCCCTAATTATGTTATCGAATTTATGCTTCTAGTACTCTTGATCAATCATCAATATCCATCTTGCTTTCAATTGTGTGTGTGCACTTGTAGGTGAGATCCACAATCCAACCATTTGAAGAGGAAAGAAGAACAATGGAGCCGCATGAAGGGAACATCTGGTTTGCATAAACTTTTTACATGTTTTGTCTTTATGTCTCTATTGAGTGTTGTTTAGGATAGATCATTGCAATGAATGCATTTGTGATTGAGCTATTATGTTTATCTTGTCTTGTGATGATTTCCTATTTCCTAACGTACATTAATTGGTGAACCCGACGTGAACACTAACCATCTAACCCTTTAACTGTGTTTTGGAGTGCTTTCAAGTTGATTTTGCAGGCCAAAAACCCAAAAACAGGGTCGTGCAGGGTTTTCTGGGGACTTCTGCGCCTGTGTGAAGAAACTTGTGCCTATGTTGAGCATTCTACGCTTGTGTAGAGGACATTCTACGCTTGTGTCAGACATTCTTTGCCTGTGTCATGAGTTCTGCGCTTGTGTAAAGTCTAGAACAGAGGTTAAAAAATGCAGTTTTTACTTGAAATTTGGTGTGTTTTTGCATTCTATTTTCTATGCTTTGGATTTTGGTACAAATTATCTGTGCATAATCTTGGCATACGCATGACAAAGACAATAAATCAAACTACTAACACACTTTGTGCAAATTCGAAAGTCAAAGAATAAGCGTATCAAACTCCTAACTTGGGTTTTTGTAGGTTGCCTTGGAGAAACAATCAAACTTTGTGTTTGCATTTAATTTTTAGGCACCTAGTGGTTTCTAAATAGGTTGGAATGAACATTTGTTTTCTTTGATTATTGAGTATGACATTGGAGTAGGAGAGTATGCTCTCATCCTTCTTAGGGTGATCAGAAATCCAGATCTTCGATACCATGCTTGTGTTGTTGATTATGTGTCACATTTAGAGGGCCTGCCTTCCCGACCACTTTGCTTTTGCAAGCAAGTGATAATCGTGAGAAGGGAACGACCCAAAGTGAGTACGGCTAGAATTCCTTGGCATTCTAACTCACTATAAAAAAATACCCGATGAGCGAAAGCTTTGAAGGAAGTGTTACGTGGGAATTGCAGTTACTTGGGAAGTGATGACCCTTGAACTCTTTCTCATATCAACATCTAAGTAGGGCCTCAAGGTTTAAATTGTGCTTGCGCGACTACATTTGTTTGGTATCTTGGTGGGCTTAATGTCTCAATCACGCTTGCGTGACATCAAGGAGTAATGCTTAATAGAAATCCTTACTAAACACCTTGTTTTTAGAGGCCAAAAACCCTTCTAGTTGCTTGAGAAGGACAAATTTGGATACTTGGAAGAGATACTAAGTTCGCCATGGGGAGATTTCCATGGGGACTGATGCTTGGCTGCCCTGAGAAGTGAGTGCCGTGGAGGGGAGCCCGTGGGGTCAAGCATCTATGTATTCTCCTTGAATCCCATAATGAGTCTACCTCTCAAGTATCTAATGTCCTTGCCTACCATAAGAAATGTGGGAATGAGCATGATTGTCTTGAGTCTAAGTTGCAATATCTTGTATTCTTTGATTGTCAAAAGTTGAATTGTATCTCATTTCAAAAACAAGACAAATTGATCCAACATAAGATTAAACCCAAGAGCATTTCATCAAACAAACTTCAAAATATCTTCAAACATGGTTGTCAAACATCATTCAAAATCTTGTCTTAACATTCATGTCACTTGCATTTAGGTTCATCCTAGGTTGCATTTTGCAAAAATTCATTGTCAAGTACCAAGGTTAAGTTTCACCTAGGTCATACTTCTTTTGCATATCAATAAAAGTCATCCATTTACATGTGTCCTCTTGCATTAAAGTCATACCATTGTCATACATTCATATTTGCATACCCTAAGTCTCTTCATTAGGCTTAAGTCATTATCATATCATATTAGGGTCATTTGCATATTAATTGTCCTTTTGCATATAGTCTCAAAACTAGGTTTTGTCATACTTGAGTAATGCAAATCTTTGATACAACCCTAAGTCATTGTTAAGAAGTCTAGACCTTATCAAACTTTTGTCTTTTTGTCATCAATATCATTTGGTCAAACCTAGCTTAGTATCCAAGCATATAGGGGAGACTTTGTCATTTTGTCCTTTTGTCACCTTGGTCCTTTTGTCCTTTGAAGTCTAGACATCATTTTAATTTCCTAAGGGTCTCTTTTAGATTTGCATTCCAAGAAGTTTGTCAAAATCTTGAAAAACAACCAAAAACATAGGTTGCATTCTTGCGATAGATTGCATTTTCATCTATTTAGTTTGCATTGAGTTGCATATCATACATTATCTTTGAAAAAATCCAAAAATATTGCATTTGCATAGTGACATGTCTATTGAAACAAGGTTCCAAGCACCAATGATGCAACAAAGTTTGACATATCAACCGACAATGCAATCACAATTCTATCCAACCCAACAACAAAGCGACATTGATCAAACTTATCATGATGATGTAAATGTCCAAATACAAAAACTAGAGGAGAAACTAGCTCAAGAAAATGAGATATTGGAACAAAAAGTGAAAAACATTGTGAAGAATAGATCACAAGTGTCCAAAATGTTTCAAAAATTTCCAGGTCGAAATCCAAATATTGAGCCAATTGATGTAAGATCTCTTCTTGAATGATCAGACATACCAGCTCTCCTCTCACAAATAGAGATGATGAAACAATTTCAAGAAAAGAGACAACAACATTATGTGCCTTCACATCAAGAACAAGAAGGTGTTTACTATCAATCAAATTTTCAACCAATACAACCAATGGTTCAACCAATTGTTCAACATATACAACCAATACAACCAATGGTCCAATTTCAACAATATGTCCAACCAACTATACAATGTCAACAAATAGTTCAACCAATGGTGGAATATCGACAAGTTCAATCAACATATCAATGTCAACAACCACAATCACAAATTCAAAAACAAAACTTGCAACATGCACCAAGCCAAATTTTGAACATGTCAAACCAATTTGAGCAACATCTAGTTCAAAATCAAAACATGACATCAAACCAAGACCAACTCCTTGCCAAACAAGTTCAAATTCCAGATACAACTATGTCAAAACCTCGAAAGAAAGGTGGCTTTATTGCAATGATCTTAAGGAAATGACCAAGTGAGTTCTTTGAGGAAGATCAAGATAATACAACTATGTCTAGCATTGCCTCCTCCCCCCATAAACAAATTGACTCTCCAGTGGCATCTATCCCTACACCTCTAGAAGTTTCACAAGAACCTTCCATATTGTCCTCATCAAACAATACACCCAAGGATGAAGTTACCCAAGAGCTATCCATAATTGATTGCCAAGAGAATCCAATTCATGATGCACATCCTTGTCATGTTTCAGAAATACAAGACCCAATGCCACCATGCACTTTATTGCCATTACCTATTTTAGAGGACCCCATTTGAAGTCCCTCTTCCTCATGTTCAAGCATTGATTCCTTGTCAAAATCCATCACAAATGTTCAAAGTGCATCCCCTTCATGCCAAATCATTGATTCCTTGCCAGAATCCTCCATGCATATCCAAAGACTAACCCCATGTCAAGAGGATAATTTAGAGCATGAAGAAATGAGTCCTAAAACAGATCAAGATCAAGATCCTGAAAACTTATCATCCCATCCAATTGTTGACCAGGACCCCATGTTCCCAAACACTCATGATGATTCCCCTAATCTTGTCCATCCTATCCAAAGTCATATTGACACTCCATTCCCCGAGCAAGATCAAGATAGCCTTGTCCATCCAATCCCAAACGATCCTCTTCCATTCCAAGAACACAATATCCTTTCAAATCCCATTGGCATTCCACTTCCTAAGAAAGATCAAGATATCCTTTCCATCCTTTACGATGATCCCATTGAAAGTCAAGAGCAAAGAACCTTTAAAGAGGATTCCAATGATCTTCCTCCTTGTCAAGATCAAATTATTCCTTTAAATCCTCCACAAGATCCTTTTGTTCCTCCATCTCCTTGTCTTAATGCTCCATATACACTCCAAGATCGTATTTCTTGTGATGATCCCATTATTTCTCCCATTCCATCTCTTGAAGAGCCCGTCATTGAACCATGTCCACTACAAAATCCTAGTCCCTCTCATGATCCTTATCCCCCTCATGAATCTAACGTGTCAGTGCAACATGTTCATGAACCCTCAACATGCATAATGGGTTCTTCCACTTTGGTGCAATCCGATCCACTTCAATATCTCATTATTTCTCTCATATCATATCCACCTCATAATGGACTCGCGTCTTCTTCCCAAGGAAAAGAGTATCCTACAAGTCAAGATATTCATAAAGGCAAAGGAGTAGATCTTCATAAGCAAGAACCCCTCCATATAAAATAAGATCTTAAGGGTCATGTCTACACAACTCACTCTCAAGATGTTGGTATCCCTCCTTCAAAATCCAAACATATCCCTTCCCCATCATACCTTCCATCCATCTTAGGTTCTTATATTCCTTCGTCCTCTATGCAAGGTCAGCTAAGGCACACATCCTTGAGTAAATTTCATCCATCCAAAAGAATTCCATTTCATTCCCATCCATCCATCCATTCCTTTCCCCCTCCAAGCAATTTGGATGCCAAGTATCAAAGTCATAAGTCTAAAAATCCACATGTATTCAAGGATCAACATGTCCAATATAATCGACATGTCAAGAAAAAGAATAATATGATCTATAAAGAAAAAGAAATATCCAAAAGGCCACAAAGGCCCACTGAGCAAAATAAAGCAAATTCAAAATATATATGGGTTCCTAAATCCCCTGTGCAAGCAATGCATTCCAAGGAACCACAAAAGCATGAAAAGTCAAAAACCATGTGGATCCCCAAGAAGCTCCTTGAAGCACAAAAGCCTAAAGAAACATCCAACTTGGCATCCAAAGTTGCTATTCCTCCATCCAAACATTCCAAGTCTATTTCTCCACCACCTTCTTCATCCATTTTGGGCCCTTATGTCCCAAAATCCATAGCCTTTCCTTCCTCAAAATCTCCATATCCAAAACCCACTCTTCCTCCATCAGTCCATTACCCCTCAAGGTGTGTGCCAATGTCGATCTTGCCTTCATTTCCATCCACTAAAGCCCAATTCTTCCAATACCCTACCTATTATCCAATGCATATTTTCCATCCTTCCATCCCTTTGATCCAATCCTTTGCATAAATCCTTGCCTTAGTTTCATCTCATTTTCCATGTCCTTATCCTACCAACGTCTTTGAGCATACTTTTAAAGGTCATGGTCCATTTTTTTTCAAGGTTATTATCCAAACAAAAATATGCTTGAGTCCTTCTTCCATCCCCTATCATGTGTCTATCTTCTATTGAAAAAGTCAAAATACAAAAAAAAAATTGAAAAAAAAAAAAGTGAAAAAAGTGAAAAAAAATTGAAAGAAAAAAGAAGAAAAGAAAAACAAAGAAAAAAGTAAAGAAAAATAATTCGTCCACTAGTGAAAACCTAGCAAACAGGCGCTTTGGGCAAGTACCGTGATGAAAACCTAGCAAACAGGCGTCATGCATAATCTATGAACTTCTTGCACACCACACTTGGGGGCAGGTTTCCTCCTTCATATCCTATTGCCCTTCATTATCCTATCGAACCCCTGTCATTATCCTCCATTATCCTATTGTCCCTCATGTCCATTTTCCCTTTCCACCTTTGATCTTGACAAGGCTGACGATCTTCATGAGCATCATGCATCTTGTTTGCAGCTTTTAGTCCATCATAGCTTTTGGTCATTTATCCATTTGCTTATTACATCCTTTCATCCATATTTCCTGTCTTATTGCAACTTTCTGCCACTATCTCGTATCCTATCCCAACGTTCAGTCCATGTCCCTTATCCATTCTTGGTCTTGCTTATCCTATCCATATCTTATCACTATCCATAGACTCTTTCTGTCCCTTGATCTTGATCTGACATAAGGACGCAAAATTTAAATATGGTTTCAAATAAAAAAACCTCTTGACATATCCCTCATGCCATATTCACTGCTTTACATTGTCATATCCAGTCTCTTGTCCCATCATGTCATAGCCCTTGAAAATTGCATCTGTATTGTCTCCATGATAAAAGGTCTTTGTCTTCCCTCTATCCACCATCATTTCAGCAAGCCTATTTATTCACCTGTCATATTCCTTTCCTTGCTAGACACTGGGGGCAAAATCCTAAAAATTTCAAAATGCCCTGAAAAAGTCATCAAAATTGAAAAATGTCCTGAAAAAAATCATAAAAATCAAAAAATGTCCTGAAATAAAATCAAAAAAATTGAAAAATGTCCTGAAATAATTCATAAAAATTAAAAAATGTCCTGAAAAAAAAAATCATAAAAAAAATCAAATAATGTCCTGAAATAATTCATAAAAAAATCAAATAATGTCCAGAAATAATCCAAAAAAAATCAAATAAAGTCCCGAAAAAACTCAAAAAACCAAATCCAGAAACAAGAATTTTGTAATAAATATCCTCTTGATGCCTAAGACAAATCACTAAGCATACATCCAACGGCAATCAATCCAACACTGTGCTTTAACGAAATCATGCGTTAACAGATGAAATTTTTCAATTAAACCAGACATTCAAACTGATCAAAATTGTCATATCAATCGAACGTTACCATCAATATCATTTGTCCTTGTCTCTACTATCATGGGTCTTATACAGGGTGTGGTATACTCGAAACCAGACCGTGTCCTGTCTTAGACGGGGTACCGCATGTCCTGAAACCAGACAGCATGATCATCCTATTGGCATTTTCAACTTTTGACAATGAAGATCAAGATGTTTGTTTGATTTGTTGGAATTTGTGCATCTTATCTTTTTACTGATTTATTTTTGGCTTCGATCATGTTCCTATGTTGCTCGATGATGTCACTAAGTGATTTAGAGTGACCGGGATGGTTCATGGTCCCTTTCTTTTTGTTGTGATTGTTGTTTGTCTGACGATGTGTCTGTCTTTTGCAAACAAGGTTGCATTTCAGCTCTGGCCTTCAATGCCATGATGCTACGCATCCATTTTGCTACATAAAAATAAAGGTTCTCACCTACAAAGTGCATTACTGAAAGCAAGTTTTTCTTCGTCTCTAACTGTCTTCTATTTCATTTTCTTCTTACTAACATTTCTTCCGTCCGGTCGGATAGTCAGTTCGGTCTAGTGCTCCAATATCCAAACACATATGCTGCATCCTGCATTCATTGGTTAGTACATTTGCATTCCATCACATATTACATCAAGCATTTTATCCATTTCATTTCATAAATACATCAAAAATACATAAAAATACATCAATACATGTTCATAAACAAGTACATAAGTCATCCATACATGGAAAATAACATCAGTCATCACACATTGCATCCCATCATATCGATGCATTTCATATCACATATCATAATAATATCGGAGTACAAAATCGGACTGTCTGTCCTAAGTATGGCCCGTAGGCTAACTACAAAATGTCAAACTACATAATGTCCACTGTCTGTCATAAAGAGCACGTGCCTCTGTCACTGGGTGCTCCCTCTGTCCTCCTCATCCCTGTCGTGTCTTGCGGATGATGTCCCTCTTGGTCCTGGCTATGGTGGTCTCATAGGTCCACTCACCCCCATGCTGCTCAATGACCTCCGAGAGTGTGACCTGCTCTCTGTCCTCGATCGTACCCGATATGAAGGTGCTCTCTGCTCCGGTGGAACTGCACTCTCATATAGTGTCCTCCAATACAGTCTCTCCTCTCCGGTCTCTACCAGCATCTATGCCATCTCCCGTGCACTGGCATCCCTAATCGACCCAATGAACTCAGTGACTCTCTGTCCCTCTCATTGTGCCTGGGCTATTGCTGTATCTCAAGTTGTTGTGAGTCTGGCTATCTTCGCTCTGAACTGCTCATGCTCTCTCTCCAATGTTGCAATATAGTCCTGCTGACTCGCTATGGTAGCCCTGCACATCTCCATCTCCTCTATCCTAGCTGTCTCCGACTCTATGGGAATATCCTGCAATGTCTCCTGATCAGCTGAGTCTGGCTCATCATCATCCTCCCCACCATCATCTCGGTCCTCGTCCTCCCCACCATTATCTCCATCATCTCCATCCCCGTCATCCTCATCATTACCCTCATCCTCCTCATCCTCATCATCTCCCTCCTCTCCTGTGAGTGGGAAGTCCTCCTGTCTCCTCGGTACTGGAATATTAGGATCCATCAAAGGCACTGGCCGTCGTCATGCCAACCATGTCTCATACTCCTCTGTCGTCCTAGCATCCACCACATCTGACATCCAATCCCACTGTCTCTGTTGTAACTATGCAAAGTCGGCATATGCTATGTGTGGCTGAATCATACTACCCCACTGACTCGTCTCTCTGTGAGATCGGGCAAAGCATGCAGTCCTCCTAGGTACATCCTGTGTCTCTCCAAACTGTCATCTGACCCTCTCTGGCAGGTACATCTCAATCACTCTTTGGCGGTTCATTGGTCGCCCAATCAGGTACCTCTCCTGTCTGTAGTATGGTAGCTCATCATGATCATCTGACCATCCGGGGCAATCTCGATATGGCCTCCATATGAACTCTCTCAGTCTGTCCAGCTCATGTCGCCAGTATAATATGTATCCAAATGGACCCTGTCTCAGTGCTCCACCATAGCAATACACATATGGTCGGTGTGGTACAACCTATCTCTCTGTAATCGGTCGACATATGGCTATGTGCTCAAATGCCCATACCCGAAGCAATGTGACTCCACAGCTCAAAGTCTGCACTCCCTGATACGCTATCTGATGCAGCTGAAAATACAGCATAGCCAGTACACATGGTCCCCATGCATACACTGTCCCCTCTGTCGCCATCCACTCTAGCACTCTTCCCCATCCAATAGGGAATCCATGTCCTCATCTGTCACCTGCTAGTAGACATGCTATCATAACTGCTATCACCACATATCGTCGGTCATACTCGGAAGCCATGCTCTCCCAGCTGATCTCCTTCTCGACAATGTCCAGATTATCTGCGTCGCACTCAAATAGCGTGCATAACGCATCTCTACCTATCACTGGGTCATACTCTATCATCTCCCCATGTATCAAAATGCGGAGGATGCGCCATACGTCCTCTAGAGTCACTGTCGTCTCTCCAGTCGCCAAATGGAATGAGGAGGTCTCCGAATGCCATCGCTCTGCCAATGCAGTAAGCAATCCTGTGTTTGCCCTAATCTCGGGCATGTATGTGATGTAATATATGCCAAGACCTGCTAATGTGTCTCTCTCTATGCTCCTAAGTCTGTGTCGTAGCATGAAGCAATCTGGTCGATTCTCCCGCGTGATCAACGGACCTTGTCGACTCTGCATCACAATTGGGGCACATTTTTGTCAGTTTTAGGGTTTGCTCCTACGGGTTGCATTTCCTCATTTTCATGTCCAAATCAGGGTTTTTTTCATCTAATCTGACCTATCCTACCCTTATCCCCCCTTTTCTGATCATTTGCATGTCATTTTGACCAAAACTAGGGTTTTCAGTGCACAATTGCGCCTGTGTCAGAGAACCTGCGCCTGTGTCAGGTAACTTGCGCTTGTGTCTTCTTTTCAATCTAGCAATCATAGGGTCAATCTGTAGACACCTAAAAATGGTCAACGCTTGCGAGGTCATACTTTAACATTTGCGCATTACTCATTTTAGGTTTTTTGCATCGCATTAACATTTCTCCTATGATTTGCATTTGGTCTTTATCATTTGCGAGCATTGAGTCATTCTTCTACATTCTTCATTTGTCTCGCTTTCGAATTTGGTCTTGTCGACAACACTATCCAATCATGATTTTGATCGATTTTATCCTATCGCATCAATGTGCGTGCTAATTTCTTATCATTTTGGACATCGTCAATCCTAATTAGGGTTTTGTCCTCTTATCAATCTTATCATCAATCTTATCATTTTGGACATCATCAATCCTAATTAGGGTTTTGTCCTCTTATCGATTTGTCATCAATCTTTATCATTTTCAATCTTGTCATTTTGCGATCGATTTGTCATCGGTCGTTGTCATGTTCAATCTTGTCATTTTGCGATCGATTTGTCATCGATCGTGGTCATTTTCAATCTTGTCATCTTGTGATCTATTTTATCATTGATCCTCGTCCTCTTGTCAATTTTGTCATTTTGCGATCATTTCGCTATCGATCATTGTCTGTCTCAACTATGTCAATTTGGATCAATTTGTCATTGTTCCTCGTCAATTGGCGCATTTTCTCAATCAAATCATTTATCACATTGGTCATTTATCAATCCAAAATCGAATCAAATCGAGTCAATTATCTTTCAAGACCTAATTGTCATTCTCATTTCTAATTCATTTTCTAGGGTTTTGTGATTTAATCATTTAACCTTGTTTGTCATTTCCTCCTTTAGGATTAATAAATTATTTATTTATCCTAAGTCTTCTCATTGCAATTAAATGTTTAATTTAATTGGCTAATTGTTCCTCTTTGTAAATTGATTAATAAATGAAAAATTATTAATTAATTCACTAATTCCTAATTTCTAATTTTCATCAATTTCCTAATTTCTAATTTCTTAATTCCTCTTTTTCTAATTTTTCTAATTTCTTAACTCTTAATTTCAAATTCCTCCTATTTCTCTCCTAAATTCATGGGAATGACATAGAAATTTGTCATAATTTGTCATAATTGACAATCAATCAATTCTTGACATAGAAATTTGTCATAAATTGTCATAAATTCTTGACATAGAATTTGTCATAAATTTTCATAAACCCTTGCATAGCAATTTGTCATAAACATGTCATAGTTTTGCTATTCTTGATTTGAATTTCCATTCGAATCTCTATCATGCTAATCTTGTCATCTCTCCAATTCTTCTATAAATTGGATGAATTTATTCAATCAAATCCCTTGATTCCTAATCCCTAATTATGTTATCGAATTTATGCTTCTAGTACTCTTGATCAATCATCAATATCCATCTTGCTTTCAATTGTGTGTTTGCACTTGTAGGTGAGATCCACAATCCAACCATTTGAAGAGGAAAGAAGAACAATGGAGCCGCATGAAGGGAACATCTGGTTTGCATAAACTTTTTACATGTTTTGTCTTTATGTCTCTATTGAGTGTTGTTTAGGATAGATCATTGCAATGAATGCATTTGTGATTGAGCTATTATGTTTATCTTGTCTTGTGATGATTTCCTATTTCCTAACATACACAATCAACAAAAAATCACCGAAAACTCTAGCAATACCCTTAAAGACATCCTTGTGCCAGTAATCCAAGGGAAGCCCAAGGAACCAAACCCATATAGGCACAACATCAAAGAAGGACTCAAACATATCCATATTAGAGGTCCATTTTTCTAGGGTAAGAGAGGACTACCCCATAATGCAAGGCCCCCCATAAAGAATAGCAGGGATATCTTAAGCACATGAGAAAGCAAAGGAAAAGAATCCCCTAGGAAGGGCATAAATCTCAACCTGACTCTTCAGCTTCCACTTTTTACTAACAAAACTTTTGACCAGATCAATATCAAGTCTAGGGCCCAAAAATTTACCGATAAGGGATAGATCCATGATAGCAATATTATGATCAATAACTTGGTCATTAATCGAAAGAGAAACCTTACCACTGTTTTTATCATAAATAACTAGTGGAAAAAATGATTTTTCAGTTGATTTAACCCCAAACAATGAGGCCCACTGATTACCCATGACACCATATTGGAAAGCCTACTCCAATTGACCAGTGATGGGTTTCTCTGAATGAGGAGCCTGCAAATCACCAGGATAAAGAGTACTCCCCCCTAGAATCTCAACCCTAGGGGCCCCATCACTTGGGTCCACCTGAAAGCCTATTTTTGGATCAACACAGTCCTCAAATATGACCTCCCCTTGGTCATCCACATCACCAAAAGGTTTGGGAATGAGTAGACAGGCCCTAGTTGTCCTTGGGTCATACATTTTGTTGTTGATGTGACCAAATAATCTCGCTTGCAAACATCCCGAAACCTCTACTCCATCCCACTCTATATCTATCAAAAAATATGTTGCATGGTATGAATGAATAGGGTAAACTTTTTTTTCTCAAAATTACTTCTTTACAAACCTCTCCGTGACATTGAAAGGGACATTATAATAACAACGGTGTGTTAGGCGCTAATAAACTTGTAATTTGTATTATGCCATTTTTGTCAATTTCAATTGAAATATATTATCTATATTCCTAATACACACCCAAACCTTAGCTCAAACACTTGTAGCTCATAAGGAGTCTCAAAAGGATGAATAGAGTAAGGATGCCACAAAGAAAGCATTGGAAAATATAGAAGAATAACTTAAGAGGAGAGGACATATTACAAACACATCAATTTCCTCTCAACAAGGCAAAATCATGATATGGTAACATATAAATAAATGCAAGCACAAAAGAATATATATTATCTTAATTATAGTCGAATGAATTTGGAATGATAAATGTGTACATATTAATGATAATTTAAAATTTAGATATGATTGGAATAAATATAGTTAGCACTTAGAATAATAATGAAGATTAGATTGATGACAAAAAAACCTTTGTCACCTTAGTATAAAAAGATAGGCATCCTTGTTGACTGATAAAAATTTAAAATTTTATGTAGACCTATGACTGTCTATGGGTTAATTCCATGACTTTGAAATAAATTTTAATTTGGATCTAATTTTTAGGCACAATCTTGATCTATTGTATTCAAAACCTCTATTACTTGGATTTTGTGATGTTTGGTTTCAAGAATTGTTTATTCTTAGGACCATTACCACACGGGCTTGGAATTTGATAGCCACCCCTATTTGTTATATGAATTTGATATTACGGTTTGGTCATTGCAATGTCTTTCATTTGACATTTTAAGTAAATATTAATTGTTTTAAAAAAATATTTAATTTTTGAATAATTTTATATAAATTCTTTTATATCTAAACTTTTTTTAGCAATTTAAATAATAAGATATATTAAATATGAATTTTTATTTTATTTTTAATTAAGTAATGTGCGAATAATCCAGTGAGTTGATGTGCATTAAGAGATTAAGAGGAAAGTTAGATTTGAAAGGTGTATCTTGTGTATACAAATGAAAACACAATTATTGCCATACTAAAGGAATCAAATGATGATGTTTTAGATAAAGTATAAAATATTATTTTCTCTCACAAAGAACTTAACAAACAATAGTAATTTAAATTTTTCAAATGTGGTTGTCTAAAATTTAATTTGTAAAAAGATGATAATTAAAGTGAGTTTGAGCATCAACAAAGTACAATTACAAATATAATTTTTATTGATAAATAAAAGAATTAGAACATAATTTTATGAACTACAACATATATGCCTTAAAATTCACCTATGAGTAAAAAAATAATTTCAAACGAAACAAAAATCCTTGAGTAAGTTTCTAAATCCATACCCAAAAATAGTTTCCATAACTAATATAAAAACTATTCTAAAATTTTATTTTTAACTATTTAAAAAATAGAAACAATTATATCAGATAATTTCAATTATAACAATTTTATAAAAAAAATTTATTAGAGGGGAAAATAAGTTTTGAGGACACTACAAACCTCATACAATAGGTTTTGAAGGGACCTAAAATCCTCAAATCAAACAAGGATCTGTTGCTCGAAACAAACAACTGCCAAAAGATACAACAATGAAAACTAGCAGCCCAAACTCAACCTACAAGGTAAAAAGGAGGAAGGCCAAAGCCTTACACAGCAAGGGTTTTAACAAGGCACCCTTAACCTTATCATAGAGAAAACATGGATTTTTTTAGGCTCCGACAACCTGATTTTTTTAATCTCAAAGCCACATCAGCCAAATTCTTGATGATACACATACAAGCACAATCTGAAACCAAGGGGTTTTGAAAGGCTCCCCAAACCTTCATATTGGGTTTTAAAATGGCTCTCATAACCAACATAGGGTTTTTCCAGGATCTCTCAACCACAACAATGGGTTTTAACAAGGCTCCGATAACCTTAATCTTGACGATGAGCGGATCTGAGGTAGCCAAACCCTTCAAGAACTCCACTTCAATAGGAGAAGAAGGGGAGAGAACAATTAAAAAAGTGACCTCAAGACCCCATATAGCCAAGAAACTGCTCACCAACAACTATCCACCAACACCTCCTAACAACACTCACAACATCCAACTCCACCTCAATAGAAGAAGGGTCTTTTCTAGAACACACCATTTCCATGTTAATAAAAGAAAGAGACACCTTGATAGGAAAATCCAAAGAAAACTAGAGATGCTGAGAATGATATAGGAGGATAGAGGTGTTGGGTTTTAAAAAGGCTCCCAAAACCTTAAAGAAGAGAAGCATCACAAACTCTTCAAACACCAAGAGATAGGACTCCACCAATAACCCAACCTCCATAAGGGAAAATGGTCGAGGAAACGGAAGCCTGGTGCAGAAGTAGTAGTGCATCCAACCAATAGAAAGGGCAACCCTCAGGGCCAAACTTATGAAGAGATAGCTAGAATAGAGAAAGCACCATAGGACCAACATTGAGGATACCAGCCAAATCCACACAATTGGACAAAAAGGGAGGACTGAAAGCTCCACAAGAGGTAACACCCAAGAAGGATCTAGCATCAAACCCAACAGTGGAAGCAATCAAGACCTCCCAAACAAGGATGTCCACCAAACTACCAGTGATCTTGAAACCAAGAACAACAACATCCTCCAATGAAAACATGACAACAC
Organism: Cryptomeria japonica; assembly: GCF_030272615.1. Lineage (NCBI taxonomy): Eukaryota > Viridiplantae > Streptophyta > Pinopsida > Cupressales > Cupressaceae > Cryptomeria > Cryptomeria japonica. Next base: position 571,443,574 of record NC_081410.1, read on the forward strand.
ACCACCTCCAACAGCCACTAACCAAAAACCTAGCAACAAGACAACTGTTGTGCTCAAGGCTATGAGCAAAAACAGAGGGCCAGATGAAACAAAGTGGGCAGCCCTAAGATAGGATAGCAACAACGCAATAGGGGGAGCAAACAAAAACACCCCAAACAAGGTCAACCCCATTGCCATCTCCATAACCTTCATCCAAATCAACCACATCCTTTGTCAAAACCCTCGTAGAACTCCCTCTCCCGCTCCCGCCTGCTTCCTTATTTCAAAAAATGCATACATTTTTCTAAATTATTATTTAAGGCAATATTATTAAAAATATTTTTAAAAAATAACAAAAAAATACTATTATTAAAATATTATAAAATTAAAAAAAGTTATATTCTACCATTTTAAAATATTCTGAATAAATTTATATTTTGATAATAAACATTCGAAAATAATATATTAAATTATAATACTATCAAATATATATTACCTACTATAATTTTTAAAAAATATATTAAATTATAATACTATCCAAAATATATTACCTACTATAATTTTTTATGGTTTATTTATATTTGAATATCATATATATCTTTTAACAAAAAAAATATCATATCAATATATATAATCCAAATATATTTTAATTTGTTTTTACATCTAAATGTAACAAAAAAAGACCATATAGACCATCAAATTCTAGACCTAGACTAGAAAGAGATCATGCAGTGGGAGCATTAATAGGATATTACACATTTTTAGAGGGAGTTCAACCTTTCTTTCATGAAAAGAGAAATAAGGATTCTTTTTAGAGTTCAAGATGTTAGATAGTTCGTATATGAATCCATAGACGGAAAAAAGCAATGTTGGGAGTCTATGCATGGGGAGGAGGAGGGATTAGGAGATGAGATGGTTTGAATCAATGATTAGAAGCCATAGACAGGCAGACGAGTATTAGCAAAGAATTTGGCTTTATGCCTGCCAATCACATTTAATTGAAAAAAAAACCATTCAACAAAATCCATTCTCTGTAGATCTTGCGCTCAGTACATTTCATGAGATGACAATGCTTAAGACTTCTATCACAAATATTTTCAGTTTACAAACCATTAAGTAGGAGAAGTAAGGAGAGGGTAAACCCATCGTGAGGAGGTCGCTGTGTTTCATTCCTACATGTTTGGCATGCATATTTAGAATCGTTGGGAAAAATAGAATTTGGTTTTGAATAAGCAGAAAAAGAAATCGGTTCAAGGGAATAAATCATCAAGCTTTGGAGGAGACTAGATAACAGAAAGAAATTAAAAGGTCATTCAGTATCATATTGGCTTCGATCTAATCTCAAATACATACGTGTAATTTTATCACGATGCATCATTTTAATAAGCTTTCAAGATTGGTATGTCCAGTTATATAGGTGTAGCATCCTAAAATTTCACCTCCTGTAATTTTCAATTGCATTTAGGTCTTCGTCTTAATGTTTATGCCCTTCGGCTTGATCAAAGACTTAAATATACTCATGCACATCAAAAACACCTTGCAACTTGACATTACACTATGCGTGCACCTTGATCCTGCCCCAAAATAGGACAGGACTAGGGCAAGGCACCGTGCTCCCCCTTAATGGGGACCTATGTTGATCCCCTTCCCCTGACCTAACTGAAACTTGTAGCGAGAAAATCCCCTTTATGTCGGCTCAAGTCAGAAAATCAGTCAATTAATCCTACTGACAAGAAGAATTTCCCCTCTCATTTGAGATATGACACATACACGCAAAAGGTCATCCAGCATTCAAGAGATTGATACATGTGCCTCCGCTTGCTGCCATGATACATGTTATGATCACATTCGGCGTTATCCGCGCCTCTAACTCTACTTTTCCAGGAGCCACTGGGGCTGCAAACCCTACTGCAGGCATCTTTCTTGCCTAGATCTTTTCAACTGACAAACAAAAGCTCCACACACTAGAACTTCACAGACTGCAAATTCTTTCCAAGTCCACCACAAACCTCAAAATTCTTGAAGGATGGAAGGCAAATCGCTCCACAACATTTTAAACTGCTATAAAAAACTCTTGAATACTCTTACGGAGAGATATCACTGGTCGCGGCTAAGCTGGGGCATAGATTTTTTGAAAATTTCCTAAAAAAATCAATAAACATTTTTTATTGAAGTTGAGTAGACACCTTGAGAATGCAGCTTTTCCTATCTCTTAAAATTATTACCTTCGTTTTTTAATATAATATTTTTAATTTTCTTCATTATGAATAATTGAGAATGACCTTCACTTTTTAATATAATATTTTTAATTTTCTTGATTATGAATAATGAGAGTGATTCTAAAAGTTGAACAAAAAATCATAGTTTTAATCTAAAAGCTTGTATCTATATTAACTTAAATTGTCAAAATTAACGAATGGTAACTTTTTCAAAAGAAAAATTAAAAGTTACATGCAAAAGAATAAAATTTTAGGATTGACATAAAATAATTTATAATAAATTTTTATTTAAAATTTGAAAATTATTACAGTAAATTAAAACCAACTTACTATCTACACCAGCGCCCCCCCCCCCAAAAAAAAAAAAAAGAGATCTTTCATATTATTCTTAAATCTAAATCACTAAAATAGAAATGGATCTCTTAGAGTAAAATTAATAAAGAATATCGAATTAAAATTTGAAATTTATCTAAAATAGAAACAATAAATATAATGCCTATAATAAATTAAAAACTATTTATAAAAATACTATCAAATAGGAATTTAAAAGTGCTCTACTCTATGGAGTGAAAAGGTAAGAGGAGGCGAAAAGACGAAAGGTGGAATATTTTGCAAACAAACACGGGTAGGAATTTTCAAAGATACCAAAATTTGCCACCATGGCAAATTTGATCCCACTTGAATCAAACCAGACTCAGGTAGGCGGTCAATAGGTGACTGAATAGTATCGAAACAAAAAAAATAGAGGCCTTTAGCGAGATAGAGGATTTTGTGAGATTTTGCCAAGATCAAGAGGCAATGGAAAGCACAAATAAGAGAGACAAAATATATGATAAGAATAAATTGTATTCTATGAATATGCAAAATATGATCAATTGGATCATTACAAGATGTTCAATGATTGCCTATACAAACAATGTAGATGAGCTTGCTTATATAGGCAAGGCTAGGGATATGTGAGCACACAAACATGACATGTGGCTCAATAAGAAACAAGGGTAGGTAGGAAATAGGTGTGGGTAGGTAGGAGAAATAATATAATATTCCTCATGAGGTGGAATGTAACAACAAGATAAGATTAACACCATAAAAGGTGGAAATTTTCCTACACACAATATCCCAATGTTGCACAAACACCCAAGTGTCTCATACTCAAACTACTATTAAATGCATGTACCAAAGTAAACTTAAGTAAAGTGTAATAATATCCATGATGAATAATTATTTACACCAACAGATTTCATAAAAACCGGCTTGCCCAGGGATCGGGGAGAATTACCCCCAGATTTGAGAACAGACTTATAAGAGAAAATAGATCGAATGGCAATAGGAAAGTATTTTTGGATAGGGTTATCAATAAAGGATTCATACCAATTAAACAAAGGAATAAAAAGCAAGGTAATTGGGGGGCACCGAAAATCCAAGAGAAAGGATAGTTTTTCCCAGATAATAATTGTTGGTTAACTGATTTGTCTTCTTTAAAATCTCTATTCTTTACTTAACCTCTGTTACCCTTTAAAGACAAATTGGCAACTGCATAGTTGGATCAACAAAAAATAATTTGTTCTGCTCCGAATTAAGGTACAACTCCCTTCAAAGATCTTCAATGAATTAACTTAATCTATGATTTTATGTACACTTTTAACCCAAAAGCATTAAAGGCATTCATCTCCATACATCAACATGTTATGAAGATGCAAAATACTCATATATCAATTTAATAAAATAGCTCACTGACTATCTTAACTGATCCAACTTAATGCACAGAAATGAAAGAAGAATTTTTAGCTCTTAACTTTGTAAATATTTTCAATATGAGGAATGAGATCAATTTGAACAAGAATTCATTCACACAGAAATAAATTCCCTAGATTTAAACTGTCAAAATTGATTTCATATATTCAATCATAGATGAATAACCTTCCTCATATCTTCAAAAATAGATAAAGTATCTAGAGTTTACTTCAACACACTAACAAAAAATTTTGGTTCTTTTTAGAGTATTAGAAAATAGTTTTTATAGCCACAACCTGGCTAACGATTTAAAGAGGGAAACACAGAAATTCATGATTTCCACCCTGAAGTTTAAGATAAGTTCACTTAAAACTTAAAAACTAAATCTGTTGAAACCAATCATAAGGTACTAACAGGGGACCTTAACATGACACATGATAAGAAAGGAGTTATGGAGCATTCTGATTGAGCTCAACAATTTTGACAGTTGTTGCATTCCTCCATTCAGCGTAAACAAAGAAGAACTCTCGAATTAAAGAACCATGAGGGAGTCCCACGTGTATCATCCTCTTCTTCCAGACCTTTTTATCCCTATGAACCTGAGCAATTTCATCTGAATGACTGTCCAAGTGTCCAATGCATAAAAACATAAGAGATTCAATCTTTGCAATGATGGACAGATCATCCGCAACTATGTCCTTAGCCTCTTTGACATAATTAATTTTGACTTCAAATGATTCTGTTATAACCTCCACAACTTCGAGGGCCTTCTCATCATCTTTCAGACACTTGATTCTGATGCACACAATTTCATTTCGGATGGATGCAACTAATTCTGCGAGCTGGTCCACTAGTTTTGCAGATTCTTCATAAGCTTGCTTTATTAAGGAATTCCTCCATTCAATATTTCTCTGGAAAACATACAGAATTCTATCATCTAAGCCAACTATAGGTTTCTCATAGAGAAACTTCATTGCCCATAGTTTTTCACTTCTCACATCTGCGCTGCTTTCGTTGCCCATTTAGCTTCTTCATTTTTTCAATTCATGATTTCGGCTTCCAACTCCTTCATCACCATTAACACCCCATCGTAAACTCTAGTCAAATTAATTAAATAATCTATACCTGATTTCCAAATTCCTTCTAACCACTCCATCACTGTTTCTCTAACCAGCCTACATTTTTGTGTTTGCTCCAGGGTCTTTTGATTAGCAGGTGATTTAGGGTTAAAGGACGTTGTAATCTATGATAGAGATTGAGGGTTTGGATTATTAATTGCTTCAATATACTCTACCATTCTCCTCAGAATTTCCTTCATCTCATGCTTATCTCTCTCATCCTTCCATGTTCTATTGAGTATTTTATTGGTCGATGTTTCAAGATGGAAAGCATCAACTACCTGGGTTCCGGCACCAAGATTTAGTTTTTCAACTGTAAAATCCTTTGCAGTAGGGCTAGCTATGACTTCATCCATATTTGGGCAAGCAATTTCTATTTTCCAATTACCTATGCTGCCATCAAAATCAATTATGGAGATTGGCTTTAGTTTCTATTCCTTGGGAGTCTTTCCCAGCCATTTACTTACCATATCTTCTAACGGAACTGAAACAAGGACTTGGTTCATTTCTTTACTACTCAGAGTGTTATCTAACCACATGGGTCCAGTCTGCATAGGAGTTTTATCAAGGCCAGATTCATCTTCTTTTTCCTTCCTTACCACCAATGTGGTAGCAGTATTTGTCACATCACCCACCCATTGATTATCACTTGCATTATCAATGTTTTGTACCTCTAATTCTAGATGGGTTGAAGTATTGTCCATGCTAGGAGGGGAGTCCAAATCAGCTACCATTGTATTCATAGATGATTGCTTAACTTTGTTTCTAGTTTTAGAGCAAGTGATCCTAGTAGGAGTTGATTCCTTTTTTACTCTCACTGGCCTTGCTGCCTGGTCAATCTAAACCTATGTTTTGGAGGAACCTGCAACACAAGGTGTAACAAGAGAGTTATCTACTAGGACTTCAGTGGATGAAGTTGAGATTTTTCTTGAAATTCTTCCCATTCTTCATTCTCTTGACCATTTCTCAGTCCTTTTGATGACTGTAAATTTTCTTGTTTGAATCTGGTCCTCCTTATCTTTATCTCAGTCCACTTCTAGAATCACTCCTTCTTGTCTACTATCCACAAACTGAGGGTAAATCAATTCACTATCATCATCTTCAACATTAGCAACATTCATTTTCCGATCGTAAGCCTTGACCTGCTGTAAGGTGAACCTTTGATGTGCCCTCTTCTTGACTTCAAATTCATCACAACAATCAGCCCAAAAGTCTTCCATATTTGGCACATGAGTGAAATCCTTTCTCAATGTTAGATGGGTAGCAACAAATCCCTTGGCATCAAAATTATATTGAGGTCCATACAATTGGAGATTCAATTTCTTAAACTCTAATTCCAAATTTAGAGAATTAGAGATACTACCACAAATGAAATATGTCAATTCAATAGGGAATGAGACACCTGACCGATGTTTGGCTTTATACTTCGTATCAATGTAGGCTAGCTGCCTGCATATCTCCATCATAATCTTCCTGTCGAATGCATAGAGGTAGGTAGCTTATAAGGTTCTCCTTCAAAACCTCCTTCCCTTAGGTAAGTGAACCTGTGAAATTGTATGAAGAAGTTGCCATAAGTACTTATCAACTGCATAGCTTCATCTGACACCCTTTTATGAATATTCCCCCCTAGTTCATACACCATTCTACCTACAAACATATCATACAACTTGTGATAATTTTCACAAGACCTATGTTGTTGTTGATGTGGGTGATATTCATATATTTTCATACCATCAGTCCATGCTTCATGATACAAACCAGACCATAGCCTAATACATGCCAACCAATATAGGAGATATGAAGACATATAGAAGTTCTTATTTCCAAAGCAAATCAAACCCTCATGTAGCTTGTCTGCGATCAATTCTGCCCAATCAATGTATCTTTTATCATTGAGGATGACCTGAATGAAAAAATACATCCAATCCTCCCAATAGAAGGCAATTTGGTTCCCCCTACTCTGTGTAACGTGATGACTATATCCTTTACTTCTCTAATTAAGTGTTCCTTGGTTAATGGACTTGGCAGTCGAGAACCTCCCCTTTGAAATTTTAGCAACCAGTTTCTATCAATGACACTTCTATAGAATGATTTCTTCACTAAGAAAATCCCCTAAGACTTACCAATAATCCAATCCTTATACTGCTCTTTCTCATGAATTTTTATTATAGCAGCAATGACCTCTCGACTAATATTGAGTAGAACCTCACCATTTGTACCTTTTATACATCTTTGAGCGTGGTCATATCTATTCATGCACTCTAAAACCAGCTTTGAACATGACACCGCCAAAGGGAAAGGCATCGCTTCTACTAACCCATTATCTAGAATTTTCTGCATTAAGCGAGAACTAGTACAAATTCGTGCCATTTCATGAAATTCATCTAAATCTACTAATGGTAGAAAAGTATCCCCTAATTTAGGTAGGGAGCAAACTAACCATGACTTTTGGTCTATCTCAGGCAATGTGGGTCTCATTTTGGATTTACAAACAGAAAAAACACAGCAGGGGAAACAGACTGAACCAGTTGAACTACCAAATAAAGCTTCTAATTTATGAAATCACAGAAGTGAGAGGAAAAGTTTTAACTCACCTTTCATGCAGAGCTCTGGATTCAAAAGGTCGAGAATAGAAAATATCATCTACGCAAATCCTCTACTTACCAAATTGGGCCAATGAAGAATGCAAAGTAATTATTTTTTAAAAAAATTCTTGAGGGTAGGCTTAAAATTGGTCACACGAATTGCTATAATTTGTAACCGCATACTTATCCATGCCAAATTACTCTGAAAAGACTTAATTCTAACAATTCATTAATTACAAGTCTTTTCCCTTCATATCTTTCTTTTAAATTATTATTCTCAAGTATAGTCTATCATCGCAACTCATTCCCTCGAGGTTCACCTTTTAAATCTGGAATATACCTTATATGATTGTTGTTGATGCGGTGCTTCTTTATCTCCGAAGCCATCGACCCTTGAACCTTGAACTTTGAACTTTGAACCCTCCAAGAAGTGGTTCAAAAGAACATAAAAGGAAAAACCAAGACAAGGACATCAAAATGCCACAGCTCAAATGTTACAAGAACAAGACTCAAATAGGACTCGACTTTTGAAACTTTGAATCATGAACCTTGAACTTTTTGAAAAGGCTCAATAGTTCAAGTTCAATAACAATTGTTACAAAGACCTTTAACTCTTTAAAAACCAAGTCGTGATACAACATACTCTGCTTGAACTTGAACCTTGAACTTAGAAGAGGTTCAACCGACAGGTTCCAGTTTAAGAAAAACTTGAACAAGATAAAAACCGAGACTTACACAAGACCAAACTAAATGAACACTCCTTATCTTGATGATGTAAGAACAAAATGCCCACGAAAATGGGGAGGGTAACAATAATAAATTCAAATATATGGTAATCGCTGCAAAAACATTAAGGTCAGAGTGGGGACATCTTGGGGATTGCAGAACTTTTGTGAAATGGATGGGAGAAAATAGACGGTGGGAGGATATAGTGGAGTGGTGGTCAACACAATTTGAAGGTTGGGTAAACATCCAAACCCTAGAAAAAGGTTTTTTCTTGATAGAATATATATATGTATATATATTGTATATGGTGAAAGTGGATAACAATAATATTGAAAGACTAAATGAATTCAACCACATAACCCTAGCCTAACAACAACAAAGATCCACCATAACATATGAAGATTACCTAAGACAATGCAAATCAAATGAAATCACAAAGATTATACCATCACATGTCCAATAGGGTTTTAATCTCCATTCTTCCTATGTCCATTGATCATGCTTGATATATTTGCTCTCAAATTTTATATGTGCACAAGAGCTCAACAAAGAACAGAAATGTGGTTGCAAGTAGGATTGATTGCATATGCAAGTTCAAAAGCATAGTCGGGGCTGAATGCATAGTGAGGGTTTAATAATGAAGGAAGTGTCTCCTTATATAGAAGACACTATATGAAATGGAGGGATAAGATTGAGAGGTGTAAAAGATAAATGGTCGGCTATGATTAGAGGGTAGGTAGTGTATGAATTAAGAGATGAATGACATGTGTCATAGGTAGAAAAGGTTAATGAATTAATTAAATAAATAGATTCATTTAATTAATAGAGGAAGTGGGATCAATTAAATAAATAAGAGTATTTATTTAATTTAGAAAAAGGATAATTTAAATAAATAAATGTATTTATTTAAATGAGAAATAAGGCTAGAAGAGGATAAATGAATTAATTAAATAAATAAATATTCATTTAATTAATAGAAGAATTAGGCTTAAATAATTAAATAAATAAAGATATTTATTTAATTAGACATGACAATTTTAGGTGTCTACATTTTGCCCCTCTTTGAGACAATGCAGCTTGTTGCATTGTTTCAAAGAAGATAAGATGAACTGATACAATGTTGCCCCAAGATGGGAATGATATGCCCCCTCGAGAGATTGGATGAAAATGTCTGAAAAGATGGCAGACAATCTCTTGATAAGAAAGAAAGGCTAGAATGGACTGACAAGATAGAATAGAGTGACAGAGTCACAGGATAAAGAAGACTGACTCGAGAAATGAGGGCTAGGGTTAGGGCTAGGGTAGTGTATAAGATAGACCATGAGGGGAAAACATCCTCATTGTCATCCACACATCCAAGAGATCAGAGTGCAGAGAGAGAATAGAGTAGCAATAGTCAGCAACGATGGCTTTGATGCATAGATTCAATCATGTTCGCCGATTTCAGAGGCCAGCAGATGCAGGAGAGTCGGTGAGTACCACAAAACCTCTTTGTACTTTGTCGCAATAAATATTATCATTAATAAATGCTAGGTAGTGCAATAAATGCATGTTTAGGTATGTCAAACAAGGTCAAAAAATGTCGAGGCGCGTCTGTGTTGGTGCCAGGCATGTCTAGGTTAGCTAGGCACGTATGTGTTTGTGTCAGGCATGTCTGTGCAATATGCGAGCGCGTTTGCATCTTCTAGGCCAAATCAATAGTTCTGTGATGAACATACATTGTCGATTGGATAAGCTGCTAAGAGGATACACTCAAGCAGGTCCTCTAGGGAAGACTAGAATAGATTAAGGGCTAGGATTGACAATTTTGTGATAGAACATACGTTGCCAATTAGAAAACTACTCAAGAGGATACACTCAAGTATAGCCCTAGGATAGGATAGATCGAGGCACTTTGTGATGAACAGTGAGTACCAAGACATAGTACTTTGTGATGAATAGTGAGTACTAAAAGAGCAACACTTTGTGATGAACAGGGAGTGCAAATATGAACAGCACTTTGTGATAAATAGTGAGTGCAAATAGGAGCAGCACTTTGTGATGAACAGTGAGTGCAAAACATGTAGTACTTTGTGATGAATAGGGAGTACCACTAGGATAGAAGCAACACTTTGTGATGAACAATGAGTGTCACTTTGATTGACATGATTGCTTTTCTTGACTGCAGGAGTACTTGCCTATGTTGGAGTCACGAGAGAGATTCTCATCGACATAGAGATTACGACCAGAGCTGACATTCGAGGACCGAGCTGCTATTGAGGTTATGGGTCTAAGATATATTTTGTATGTTCCTGCGTTTTAGGCGAACATGGAGTTGTTGACTATGCTGGCTGAGAGATGGCACTCAGAGACTTGTAGTTTTCATTTGTCGTTAGGTGAGATGACAATCACCTTAGAGGATGTATACAGGATTTTGAGGATACCGATCAATGGGGAGTTGGTTCCTTACGATCAGGACAAAGACAGGGATGCACTGAGATGAGTATTTCAAGATCCAGGATTGGAGATGAGGGCTGGACATGTGGTGTGGGATACCATGACATGGACAGGATTGGCACTACCATCAATACTGGCAGGAGTGATCAGTGGGTTCCTATGCCCGGATAGGGCGAGACGAGGGTTGGCTGTGTAGCCATATGTATTTTGACATCATTGTATCATGACACTTATGATTATATATATATGAGATTCATCCTTGTGGTAGCTATATGCATGTGTACCTATGTAATGCTTCTATATGTTTTATGATGCTTATGATATGGATGCAAATATGTACATGATGAAATGCAATATTTTTGTTCTTTTATGTTTTATATGTTATGCATATGCAAATGTGGATGTATGAAATGCAGATGAATATGATAATGCAGATACTATTCACATGATGAGAATGTAAGATGTGCTAACATGTGTTGTGTGCAGGATGTGATGCAATTGTGATATCTATATGTATGTATGAAATACTAATAAGTGGTAATGCAGGTGCAACTACATAAAATGCAAATGTTTTTTTGGTGTGTCATTATACTCAGTCATGTGATAGAAGGCTACACGGACTCAAGAAGGATGATGGAGGTCAATCAAGAAAGGGGGATGGAAGATAGAAGATATGAAAGTGAGAGAGCTTCTTGTGTGTTATCATCATTGAGCTTTATTATGGCAAGTAGGTTATGACAATCGAGGCATATGTTCGACCCAGAAATTCATTGTACCTATTTGCATGGAGATAAGACAGTTGCAAACAAGGAATGCCCTAGTTTATACTAGACTCTCAGTGTCCTCATATCCTTGGACAAGTCATAGCATTACTAAGAGACAATCCACAGACAGCAAAAGAAAAATAGGTGACGATACCCCATCCTCGCCTTTCTAGTCAAAGACATCCTAGAGATAAAATCTCTAGTCAAAGACATCCTCGAAAAGCTAAAAGACATGTCACCAAAAAGATAAAAAATCAAAAGAAAACCAAGACTTGACACCAACATCCATTGTAGTCCTTAATTTTAGTGTCTCTTATCACTTGTATAAGTCAATTTGATTGTGATCGCAATGTTTACTTTCACAAAAAGGATAGATAGCACTGAACCATATGTTGTCTGAGTTTGTTGAAAGATTTGATTTGTTGAAGCCCATTGTTGTTGTTGTGTCTCATCTAAAACTAATACTTTATTGCAGATTGGCGATGCAAATGTTGCTTTATTGTGGATTGTGCGCGGATAGACTGAAGAAGGTTGGAAGAGACTGTACTCCCCAGAACAAGTGATGCTCTTAGTTCCACACCCATCACTAGACGTAGGATTTTCCTTAGCCACAGATAGGAGCTGATTTATTATGGATGGAAAGGGATGAAAAGGAATGTTTATTATGAATGGTGAACCAATCTTGGGTAGATCAATAACAAGCCATGATGGGAATGGGTAAGTTTATTATGAATGAAGAGGTTGTGAGTGTGTGCAAAGTGAAAGGATGAAATGGAATCCTGAAGGAGGGAGGAGCAATGTATCTACGCATGGCGCTGGTGACCCCAGTTTTCACAATGGTACTTGCCCAGGGCCCCACCGAAGTGGTTTTCACCATTGGATGAAATTTTTTTCTTTACTTTTTTTATTTTTTTTGTGTCACAAGGCACTTGTTTGCTAGGTTTTCACCAAGTAATGATTTTTTATGTTTTTATGATTTTTTTTTGTATTTTTGTATTTTTTATTTTTTTTTTGTATTTTTGAATTAGGATACTCTGAAGAGCTGTGTGTAAAACTTGCGAAGGTGCATGATGTTGATAGGATCATCCAAAGGTTCACCCTCTGTGGTTGAGAGCTCATATGCACCAGATCCATATGCTGCTATGATGATGTAAGGACCAAGCTAGTTTGGTTCGAACTTGCCCTTCTTCTCTCTGTCTTGCTGATTTTTAGGACTTTCTCTGAGAACCAAGGCACCCACTTCAAATGTGTGAGGCTTAACCTTATGATTGTAGTTGCGATGTTCCTTGACTGAATGATGTGTAGCTCGAGTGACTGTCTTCCTTGATAAGAATTACTAATGTGTGGACTATGTAGGCCCATATGCATGTCACCTAAAGAAGTTTGGGCATCCCTAACAACAAAGTCCCTTGAGGAAGCTCCATTAAAGGTCCATGATGTATCGCCAAAAGGGGATGGATGTGTGGAACAAGTGGATGAGTTATGAAGGCTTATGACTATGAAAAGAAGTGAAAGTAGGATAGCATGATGGAGACTTAGGATCAACAAGTGTTCTTTTTTACTTGAAATTGTAGAACTTTTGCCCCCAGTTATTTTGATATTAGGGGAGATCAACTCTTGTTCCTTTTCTTTCATAGGATTTTTATCCTTGACTTTGATTTTTGTAGAGTCTAATAGCTTTTGATTTTGATTTGGACTAAAGGACCTCTCTTTATTTTTGACTTTTAGATTTTTCTTTTCGAAGCTTAATTTTTCATCCCCAATTAGTAAGGGCTTTTGTAATTCTTGTTGATCCAAGTCTGGGAGCAGAGAGGAAATGGAATGAATGGATGATATGGTAAGGCTATGTGATTTTTCAAGAGGGCTAGTGATACGCTCAATAGATTCTTTGTCAGAACCACTCTTAGGACTATTGATATCAAGAGTTGCTTGCACCACTAGAGGAGATTTGCATTCAGACTTAGTAGCCACAACACTAGGTGGTTCACACCCAATTCCTTGGCATTGCAAATTGTTTATAGATTGTTCCTGTCGACTGAATGTCTTAGGAGATAGTGGGAGTTGATCAACATGGAATATATACTCACCACATCCCATGTCTTTAAACTTGAACTTTTCTCTGATCTCTACTTGTTTTGATGTAGAAGCTTTCAATGATTTTGGATCCACATATGCTAAAGATGGAACAACTTCTTGATTGATTGGGATTGTTATTTCTGATCTAGGTCACAGATTATTGCAATATATGAATGGATTTGGGTCAGCTTTGACGGTCACTTCAACTTCATTGTGTGGAAACTTGATACATCGATAATATGTAGATGGTACTGTGCTCATCTCATGAATCCATGGACATCCTAGCAATATGTTGTATGTGAGATCTAGGTCTAGGACTTGACAAACCACATCCTTTGTAACTGGCCCAACTCTGAGAGGTAAGGTGACTGTGCCTTTGGATGAACGCTCTTCATCATCATATGCCTTGAAGGTAATTTTGTTTGTAGAATTCACAATTTTATTACAATATCCCAATTGTTTAATAGTTCTCAATGTACAAATGTTAAGACCCGCTCCTCCATCTACCAGGACTCGTTTTATTCAGTGTTTGTGTAGGAAGGCTTCAATGTGTAACGGTGCATTATGTGGATGACTTATAGAGGCATCGTCAGCTTCTATGAATGTAAGGGAGTGTGGAACGGAAAGGTATCCCACCATGGCTTGAAACTGGTCCACATTTAGATTAGTGGGGACAATAGTGTCTCTCAAAGTTTTATCAAATATGGCTTTATGTGTGGGGGATATGCGTAAGAGCTCAAGGATGGAGATAAGTGTAGGTGTCTTCCCTAATTGTTCTACAAGGTCATACTCAAGTTTAGTTGATTTAGAAGTGGTGTTTTTAACTGGAGCACCTTGCAAAGTGAATTTACCTCAATGAGTTGTAACATTATATTCAAAGGTAGGTTCGGAAGAAGATCCAATGCCTTTTAGGACAATCTTGGGTCTTTGGGTAGAATTCTCAAGCATTTTGTCCTTGATGATAATGGTAGAGACATAATTGTTCATCGAAATGTGATTGATAGTTGAATCATAGTTATAGGATGCTCTGGTATAGTTGGTTTGGTCATTTGTGGCTTTAGCTTTTCCCTTGTCATGTTTTGGGAATGGTTCCTTAAACATCTCATGTTCTTGATTGGATGAGTGTCCTTCAATCTCAATGTCACCTCTATCAATGAGATCTTGTATGATGTTCTTCAGTCGATGACAATTTCTTGTCTTGTGGCCCTTGCTCTTATGAAATTCACAATATTCATCATTGTAGTGTCCTAAAATTGTGACACTTGCAATTTCAACTACACTTGGGTCTTCACGATGGCGGCGCAATGTTGAACCTGAATGGAGACCCCGAAACCTGTTTACGACACCAAAAACTGCATCTTTCTACACCTTGGCCTGATCCTTCCTTGCACCCTGCTGTCCCGGGAGGTGGGACCATGGCGCCCAGCGCCCGATCCCTCAGGACCAGGGCACCCAGCGCCCTGGTCCCTGGCCCTATTTTGGGCCCGGTCTCTTGTTGGGCATCGGGTCTTTAAGTTTGCAAATTCGGAAAATAATGCTTCTAGGTCGGCCTAAGGTTAGAAAAATCAATCTCCTAACCCTAATTGACAAGTATATAAACTGCATTTCCTCTCCTAGAAAGGTAGTAAGGAAAAAGTAGAGGAAAAATATATGCAAGCAAGAGGCGGAAGCGATATTCAAACATTCAAACATTCAAGCATTCAAGCATTCCTTCAAGAAATTGAGCATTCTAAGTCTCCATTCAAGTCTAAGTGTTGCATTCAAGACAAGGATTCAACCATTGAAGAGGAGATCACTTACAACATACAAAATACAACATTCATTACACCTTCGCATGTAAGAATACAAACATTCTTACAACAAGGTATCAGTACTTGTTTACATTACAAACATTTACATTTACAGCATTCTCATTTCTTGGTTAATTCCAAAACTGGGGTTTGACCTAAAGGCAAACCCCTAATCCCTAACCCCCCAATCGTCCTCTCTTTTCTGTGTGTAGGTTGCAGGTATGCGGCTGTAATTGAAGATCTGGAATCCTTGTGCAGAGACGAACAGATCCCCCTTCGTTTCGCGGATTTTTCGAAGGACCGTGTGCACGCTGGGCGCCATTGTCCCGTCAACTTTCGCTCAAATTTGCAGAATAGCATCATCTCGACATTTTACTGCTAATTTCAGGTCCGCAGCTTCATCCCGTATCCCTATCTCCGTGTATAAGCGAATCTTTCTTACTTTACATATACTCCTAGTTCAATCTTTCTATCTACATTCTTTACAAAAGAGGGTATCCTTGATGTCTCAACCCTTGAAACTCATTTAGAATCTAGTCTTGCATTGTGTGGGATTGCATCTTGTGGGTTTCAACCCCTCTTTTGAATGTAAAGTCCCTCCTAAGTGAAAACCGTCAATCCTAGTGACCTCCTTTCTCCTTGGAGTGGGGGAGAACACCTAGGGTTCGATTTTCCGCTTTACATTTTGGTGAACTCGACGTGAACATCCTAATTCTGATTATTCATGGTTGGATCTGAAAAATATATATATATATTTTGCTTCCTTGATTACATTTCCATGTTTGATCTTTTGCAAATTTTAGAGGTTAATTGCATAAAAACCCTAAATTTTCTGTTTAGTAATTGAGCTTGTGAAATGTTTAATTGTTAATGCTTGTTTCAGATCTACCCTTCTATTGCAAATTGTCAAATCATATTTGTGCTTTAATTTTGAAAATTAAGTGGTTAAGTGTCAAAACCCTAATTTTTAAAACCCTCTTGATTCAGCCTTTGACTGATGATTTCACTGATCAAAACACCTCTAAATCGGCTGTAACTTTGGATTCTGCAACAAAATCATAATATCTCTCATCCCTGAAAATTTGAAAAAAAGTTGCGAGGACCGTGTGCACCCCGAGTGCCATTGTCCCCGACATTTTTTCCAAAATTTCGGGAGCTAGATCTTACTGTATTTTTCTGCTAAAATCCAGAATTTTGGCCGATTTCATCAATTCTAACACTTTCAAAATTAAAGTCAAAGTTGGTCTAGTGATTGCTTGGATTGAGGCTTCTAATCATTCAAAAATTGTTGAAATTAAAATTCATGTCAAAATTGTGCTTCTTACTATCCTAAATCTGAAAAGTGTGTTGGCATTCATTCGAAATTTCAGTGCTTTATTCAAATTTTTGCAGTTTGTGACTTTTGAAATTAAATGTTTAATTGCAACAACCTTGATTTCCACTTTCAAAATTGAATTTTGCGTGAAATTAAGTCAATTTTTAAATTTTGAAACCTACATTGCTTTTAGTATTCCCTCTAAAATCATAAAATTCAAAATTTCAGTTTCCCTCTCTTTTTCAAAATTCAAATTTTGCATTTTTCAACAATCTTGATAGGGTTCAATTTTGAGATTGTGACTTTAATTTGGCCTATCTACAGATTGTAAAATCACTCAATTTTTTCAGATTAGCTTTAAAATCATCATAACTTTCATTCCTGAAAATTTCAAAAAAAGTTGCGAGGACCATGTGCACTCCGTTCGCCACGGTCCCTGACATTTTTTCCGAAATTTCGGGAGATTGTCCTGATTGTATTTAACAGCTTAAATCTAGGAGATTGGCTGATTTTATTGAAATTGGCTACCTCTAAAATTCAAAATCTTCTCTCTCTCTTTAGTGCATGAGTTTTACAACAATAAGCCCTACTTACACTATTCCCATTAGGCGAAGCCTTAGAATTAAGTCTTTCCAAGGTTTAATTACTGAGGAGATGGAACCTAATTTGAATGGCCTATTTAACGAGGACACGGGTAATTCCTCTAATCCTCTTAATGATGAAGAAGCTCTCCATGAGGTTTCTATAGAACAACTTTCAAAATTGGATAACCAATTTGATGATTTTCGACAATGGATGTCTCAAGAATACCCCGATAGTCAAGCTCTTCCCTTAATTGAGGGTCTAAAATGTATGGTTCAAAATGATAAGAATGGAATTGATATTTTGTGTAGTATTGCACACATTGTGGATTCAAATGTGATGCCTATGAAGAGTTGTGCCGAAACTTTAGGTTATACACAACCTCCTTCTCAAGTCAATCATTCTATCCCTTTGACAACTTCTATTGCCAGTATACCTACTTTTACATCAAACATAATGACTACTTCAATACAAGACATTCCACCTATGATCACCAGTCATGGGGGCAATCCTTCTTCTTCAATCAACCCTCTTCCTTCATTCAATCCGACTTCTTCATTCATTCCTTCAATGAGTGTCCCTATTACATCTCCACAAATGAACCTGGTGCAAGGGGGTAATTCATTTAACCATTCCATTCCTCCTTGTAGTATTCCTCCTTTCCAATCATCTCCTATGACTAACTATCATAGTGTCCTGCCACCATACTCTCAGTCAATACCTTCTTTCAATAACATAATACCTCCATCACAATCTAACACGTCTAATATGAACTCTTCGACTGAAGCGACCATTAACAATCTTGCACAAACTGTCTTTTCTTTACAGCAACAAATTGCCTCTATGAATCAATCTAAGTTTAGGGTGCCCACATTTGATGTTGCAAGCCCACTTTCTCTTGACATTGTTCGAGCTATTCCCCCTAAGCATGTTGAAGTCCCGCAATTGGAGCTTTACAATGGTAAAGGTGATCCTCTAACACATGTTAAGACCTTTCAAACAATATGTACTGATTTTGCTCATGACCAAAGATTGCTTGCAAAACTGTTTACTAGAACATTAAGAGACAAGGCTCTACAATGGTATTGCTCGTTGCCTTCCTATTCTATTACTTCTTTCCAACAACTTGCAAATGCTTTTATTCAACAATTTCAAAACAACATAAGTCCTAAAGTTACTTTGATTGATTTAATGCATTGTAAACAAGGTGTTAAAGAAAAAGTGACTGATTTCATTGGTAGATATAAGCATTTGTATGCTCAAATTCCTTTTCTAGTACCTGACAATGATATTCAAAGAATCTTTATTTCTAATTTACAAAAAGATATTAGAGAAAAATTTCTGTTTTCTGAGTTTACTTCTTTCCAACAGTTGTGCGCAACTCTTCACAATTATCAACTGACTGTGAGTCAAATGGAACAAGCAAATCCTATGGCTCTGAGTGATAAGGGTGATAGTAGTCAACAACCATTTGGGAAGTTTAAACCGAACAGAGAGTCCATTAAATTCAATGAAAACATCATCAACAACAATGTGAATGCAGCATCAGGTGTGCCTCCTATTTCTAAGTTTTTCAAGAAAGAAAGAAAGTTTACTCCTTTGAATGAATCATTGCATAGTATTATGAATAAGTTATCGGAACAAAATGTGCTTACTCTTTCTCCTATAAAGCAAATAGATCCTACAAAGATTAATTCACCCTATTTTGATAACAAATCTTTTTGTCAATTTCATCGTCAACCTGGGCATGATACCGAGAAATGTTTTGCTTTAAAGGGTAAAATTCAAGATTTGATTGATAATAATACTATCTTTGTTTCTGGTGTGAATGATAAAAGCAACACATTTGTAGCTCCTCCTAACCAAAATCTTAAGATTTTTACTGATCCATTACCTTCTCATACCTCTAATGTGATTGATACTAATGATTCCTTTGTCTCACCTGATGATCTTGTGTCTATGTCTCTAAATGTGATTAACTTTGTAGAGCAGCAGAAAATCCCTGAAGAACCTTCCATCACATTTGATTCTAGTGAAACTATCAGGGCACCTGATGGTCCTTTATATATAGTTGCAAAAATTAAGAATACACCTTGCCGTGGAGTGCTTATTGATCCTTCTTGTATGGTTAATGTCATTACTGAAGCATTTCTTTTTACTTTGCAATTGAATCAAGTGATCTATGACAAAACAAATGTGGTTGTGAAATTATTTGATGCATTTTCTTCTCCTGCAATTGGTTCTATTACATTACCTATTGAGGTCCATAACAAATCCCTTGATGTGAACTTTGCTATTATTCCATCATCCGAACAATTTCGTGTGAAGCTAGGCTATCCTTGGCTATCTTCCATGAAAGCTATTGCTTCTCCTATTCACAAGTGTTTGAAATTTCCCCATAATGGTGAAGTTGTTACTGTCAATCATAGTCTCTTTAAACCAACTGAAAGAACTTATAGCATTCCTATTGATTATTTCTGGCCTAAACAATTCCAATCTCTTCCACCGCAAAGTGATCATCTTTTCAAATCTTATCAAAAGTGGAAAAAAGATATGATCCTATCTCTAAGTGAACCTAGAACACCCAAACTTGATATTCCTATCATTCTTGAGAAGGAAGTTCTTCCTTTGAAAGATAAAACTAATGTCTTTCCTCAAGAAGATTCCCAACCCATCCCTATGGATGTGACTAAGTCTATGTCTAATAAACTTTCTAAAGGTAGACCTATACCTCCTCGTCATGATGGACTTGGTCTCCTTCCTAAACCAAATATTCTTCCTTTATATGGAGCAGTTCCTCCTCCTTCCTCTTATAGAGAGAAGAGACCTTCTTCTTCTCCTATTGTCCAGCCTAAGAGGTCACAACCCAAACACCCAAGTGATAAGGATGAGAACATTCCTCCTCCTCAATCTTCTCAACTTCCTACTAAGACTAGACGAAATCGTTCTGCATGTGAACGCTGACAAAAGCGTCATCTTAGAGCTCAGGTAGCTGCTTCTCAAACTTTGCAATCCCTAAAAACACCTTCAGCTAGTATTATTCCTTTCTTTCCTCAGCCGAAAATTGAGCCAAAATCTCCTAAACATAAGATGCATGATGGTCTTGATCCTGTGCGAGTTAAAGATCCTATTTTTAGAAATCTCGATGATGATATAGATGAAAATGTTATTCATGATGAAACTATTACTTCTTTTCATTCTGATAGTGAATATGAATATGTTGATGTTGATAACCATTTATCTAACGAATTTTCTAAAGCACTTATCCTAGCTCCTAGACAAGAACAACGTGGCTTGGAACATGAACATAGCCCTTGTTTGGATCTTGTGATAGCTCCATTTGCTGTGTTGGATGTTCCTCCTCTAGCGTGTTTCCTACCTTCCCAAAATATTGATCAGCAAGATCGGGGGGTAGATGACGTGCTAGACTAGTTCATTAGCATAGCAGACTCTCTCCTCCTCTCTTGATCTCTTTTGTTACTTCTTCTATGTGTTATTCTCATTCTTCTATTTGTTGTCCTTAGTGTTGTCTACTTGAGGATGATGCAAAGCATTGAGATCACTTTTGGTCTCTCTCATGTTGACTCAAAAGACACATGTGTTCCCTTCTTCTAGGTGACCTTCCTTGATTGGGGAATGAAGAACAATTATGCATACATACATATGATATACATGAATTATCATACAGCATACTGACCCCAAGGAAAGCGAAGTCACCTCATGCTTTGTGTTTTGTGTCTATTATCCTTGGGTTTATCTCACACTTGGGGGCTAAATCCTTGTGATAACGTGCTCCTCTCCCTTCTCATTTCCTATATGTATCACTACCTTAAAGCAATCACCCCCGATGAGGCGTGTGCAATTGCTTTAACGTAGGGGGGCATATACCCTGTTCATATCTCTTCAAGATACTTGAAAAATTTTGATATTTTTCTTGCATGACTCATAGTGAGGGAACCTTACTACTGACATTCATGGTTCTCCCTCGTGATCTTCCCTTTTACTTTGTCAATCGAAGTCGTAAGATCCTTAGTCCACTGGGGGCTTGGTGTATCTTGCCTTCTTGATGTGGTGAAAGTCTTTCAATGTTGTTTCCTCATACTTTACCGGAAGTATGGGCGTACGCTTATACTCCCGCTAAAGTGGGGGCTAAATGTAGCATCCTAAAATTGTGACACTTGCAATTTCGACTGCATTTGGGTCTTCATGATGGCGGTGCAACGTTGAACCTGAATGGAGACCCCGAAACCTGTTTACGACACCAAAAACTGCATCTTTCTGCACCTTGGCCTGATCCTTCCTTGCACCCTACTGTCCCAGGAGGTGGGACCATGGCGCCCAGCACCCTGGTCCTTCAGGACCATGGCGCCTAGCGCCCTGGTCCCTAGCCCTATTTTGGGCCCGGTCTCTTGTTGGGCATCGGGTCTTTAAGTTTGCAAATTCAGAAAATAATGCTTCTAGGTCGGCCTAAGGTCGAAAAAATCAGTCTCCTAACCCTAATTGACAAGTATATAAACTACATTTCCTCTCCTAGAAAGGTAGTAAGGAAAAAGTAGAGGAAAAATATATGCAAGCAAGAGGCGGAAGTGATATTCAAACATTCAAACATTCAAGCATTCAAGCATTCCTTCAAGCAATTGAGCATTCTAAGTCTCCATTCAAGGCTAAGTGTTGCATTCAAGACAAGGATTCAACCATTGAAGAGGAGATCACTTACAACATACAAAATACAACATTCATTACACCTTCGCATGTAAGAATACAAACATTCTTACAACAAGGTATCAGTACTTGTTTACATTACAAACATTTACATTTACAGCATTCTCATTTCTTGGTTAATTCCAAAACTGGGGTTTGACCTAAAGGCAAACCCCTAATCCCTAACCCCCCAATTGTCCTCTCTTTTCTGTGTGTAGGTTGCAGGTATGCGGCTGTAATTGAAGATCTGGAATCCTTGTGCAGAGACGAACAGATCCCCCTTCGTTTCGCGGATTTTTTGGAGGACTGTGTGCACGCCGGGCGCCATCGTCCCATCAACTTTCACTCAAATTTGTAGAACAACATCATCTCGACATTTTACTGCTAATTTCAGGTCCGTAGCTTCATCCCGTATCCCTATCTCCATGTATAAGCAAATCTTTCTTACTTTACATATACTCCTAGTTCAATCTTTCTATCTACATTCTTTACAAAAGAGGGTATCCTTGATGTCTCAACCCTTGAAACTCATTTAGAATCCAGTCTTGCATTGTGTGGGATTGGATCTTGTGGGTTTCAACCCCTCTTTTGAATGTAAAGTCCCTCCTAAGTGAAAACTGTCAATCCTAGTGACCTCCTTTCTCCTTGGAGTGGGGGAGAACACCTAGGGTTCGATTTTCCACTTTACAATCATCATTCCACCAATTTGGTTTAACCTTTGGCTCATATGGAGGCAAATCTGGAATTGTGATTATCTTGTTTGCCACTAGCTTTTTGAAAACTGACTCAAGTGGTTCTCCCAACGGGGTGTACTTCCTTCGTGATCTAGAAGTTGTTTGAGTATTCACTTGATTGTTTGTAGAGCTTGATCTAGAAAAAATGATTTTTGGTTGTATTGTATTGGCATCAACAACACCATCATTGACTGTGTTCTTGTTTTTGTTCCAAAATCTTGGTTTATCTTTTCCTTTAAAGTCATCTTTATTTTCCTTAAATATCTTAATGACTCCTTGTTCAATTAGGACCTTCTTTGTTGTTAAGCCTTTTTCAATGAAGTCCTTGAAGGTGGACAAACAAGCTTTCCTTAGATCATAGCCAATGTCTTTGTTAACATTTTGGGTGAACATCTCTACCATTTGTTTTTGTGGAATTTCACAAGAGCATCTGCTAGCTAGATTCCTCCATCTTTGTAAAAATGATGAAAAAGACTCTCCATCTTTTTGCTTGGTGTTGCACAAAGTAGTGACTGATATGTCTATCTCTATGTTGTAGGAGAAATGTTGAATAAATGCCTCTACTAAGTCACCCCATGACTTAATACCAAGTGGAAGTTGGGAGAACCATTCCATAGCTTGATCACCTAGGCTTTGTGGAAATAATCTCATCAAATATGTCTCTTCTGAAGGTACCTCAATGCAAGCTGTGAAAAACTATCTTATGTGTGCCTTAGGATCCCCTTTTCCTCTATACTTATCAAACTTAGGTGCCACAAAGTGTGTAGGAAAAGGAGGCATTGGAATGCTCTTTTCAAATGGATAAGGACATATGTCTCTCATCATGTATGTTGGCTTCGGTGTATTTATGTCCTCCATTTTCTTTTGTAAGTCCCTGATTTGTTGCTCCAAATTGTTCTTCGGTGGAGACCGACTTCTTGGACCATACCCCATGCCTGAACCACCGAGTGGAGGAGGAGCATGTTGCATATATGGATGATATTGATCATACACATGTTCATATGGAGGAGGTCTATAATGATTCTGCGTATATGGACCACTTGGTATAGAGTCATGGTGAGGAATGGAATATCTACTTTGTCCATGTATACCATACTCTACAGGCATGTCATGTTCTAATGTGTTGCCCCCAAATTTGACGCAGGGTTTCCTTGTGTCCAAATTTTGAGCATGCCTTTGGATATCCAATTTCTTTGGTGGTAGGTCTTTAGCATTAGCATGTGCTTGAGTGTATTTTTCTGCATAAGATGTCCATAATGGTCTGCGAAGATGAGTATCATATGCTTGACCATGTGTGTATGGGACCTCTAGTTTTTGAAACAAAGATGATGGTGATTCAGGCACAAGATATGGTCCTCTATTGCCTCCACTATTAGGCCTCCTTTGATCCATGTTGGAGTGAGTTTGTTGTAAAGGTTGATTTTCCATTATTTGAGACATGTCGAAATCATGAGGGATTTTGGTTCCACTTTGTGCCATCACTTGTACAAAGTATTGTCTATCTCTCCTCATTATTTCCTCAACCAATCGATTGAAATGGGGATTCATAATGGTGTCTTCCACTTCTACTAAATGTATGGAAAAGTTGTCCATATTGTCATTGTGTGTATCATTGTTGTTTGTAGTGTCCATGTTATCAACATTTGGAATGTTTCTATAAGCTTCCATGTCAGGTAATGTAGTATGATCAGAATTGAAAAAGACATCTTTGTCATACTCATAGGCACTCATGTTTGTGGTCTCTTAAGCCTCTTTAGCTTCTCTCCTAGATTTTTGGGAACGGGTTTCAACCATGAACTTGGTCTTGACCAAGATGTGTGAGACTAGATGAAAATAGAAAGAGTATGGAAGACCAAGAGTTTGGATGGAATGTAAATGAATCTAAAGTTTACTTGCAATGTCCAAAGTGTAAGACCAAGTATGTATGTTGTAGAGTAGGTGTGACTTCCAAAGAGATGATAGTTTCTCTTGATGAGGTAAGTTGACCTTGACTCTAAGTAAGACCAAATGAGACCCAAAGGTGATAGACCTTGATGAGGGACCACTTATCAAAATGTTGTTGTATGTAGTGTGTTGACAAAGTATGATGAGGACAAGCAAGTGACCTTTTGACTCAAGTTTAGACAAATGTGAATGTAATGTAAGGTGTAAAGAAATGATGGACTTTGTGAGACCCAAAAATAGGCTAAATGCTAGATGAAAACCTTAAGAGATAGCCTAGGAAGCTCAAGAATGCTGAAACTGATTGCTCTTGTTTGTTGGACTGTAAATTTTTCCTATTTGTGAAGTTGTTTGTTGTGACCAAATTTGAATTTTTGACTATTTTTCCATGACAAGAGGACACAATGTTGATGAGGACTCAATGTTTGCAAGTGTTTAGATTCAAAATGACTCAAAAGAAAGTGTGTTGTTTGATGTAAAAATGTTTTGCATACACTTGAAGACACAAAAGACACTATGTTTTGGTGTTTGGTCTTGAATGTTTGATTGTTCAAAATAAGTCAAGCACAATTCTTATGGCTGGCCAAGACAATAGTTGTTGATCCCACATGGAGTTTCCCCCGAGGCTACGCTATTCAGAGCGGATACTTAGATGCTTGACCCCACTGGCTCCACCCTCAACACTCACTTCTCAGGGTAGCCAAGCATCAGTCCCCACGAAAACTCCTCGTGCCGAACTTTGTATCTCTACTAAGAACCGTATGTGTGTGGACCGCTACCAGAGGTCCGACCTCCTGCCCCAACAACTAGAAGGATTTTGGCTTCTAAAACAAAAAGGTGCTAGTAAGGGCATCCGCTCGTGTGGCCATACATGCGACACTTTCAACTCTGTAACTACAGAAGGCTCTCAGCCGGTAGGGGTTACGCCCTACAAATGATCAGATAAATTTGATCAAACGGGTTTATGGGGAGACATAGTGTTGGTATGAACTAATCAGCACACGTTATCCATAGTTTTCACCATGAATACAGTTATTTATAGTAGTTTGGAAGAATATGACTTTTCTTTTGCTACCACTTGGGTCGTTCTCTCCTCACTAGTAGTCCTAATGACCACACGGGGAGACAGGCCCTCTAAAGATGAAACAAAAAGAGCCTATTGTTCAAGACACAAAAGACAATGGTTCAATTTTAGTGCACCAATTGAAGTGTTTGCTAGTATGTGAAAACAAGGCACACAATAAAGATCAAAAACCATTGCCAAGGTCCTGCAACAAAGATCTGTTAGTAGTTTGGATTGTTTCAAATGATCACCCCTTCCTGCAAGCACACAAGTTAGGTAAATTGTAGATCCAAAAGACTTTGTGAAATAGGGGCCTTCAACAATGCGTTTTGTTGACCAATTCAAAGATCTGATTCATAATAAAAAAAGACCACTTGTAAAATTTCAAGAGATTTCCATAAATGTAAGAAAATCCAATAAAATTTGCTAATTTGCTCCAAAAATTAACTTTTTATGAAAATCATAAAAAATTCATATAAAATGCAACATTGATCCAAAAAATCTGAAATTTTTACTGGAGAGTCTTGATGGTCTTCCAAACCTGCATAAAAAAAATTCTGTAACAAATTTAAGTAGTTTGTGAGATATGAGTAAAATAATGCAAAACCCTAATTTTCAAAGATCCGATTTTTGAGTAATTATTTTACATCAAATTTAAAATCACAAAGAATAGCTCCTATGTATAATTTTGAGAGATTTCCAAAAATGTAAGAAAATCTGAAAAAACCGCTAATTTGCTCTCAAAATTAATTTTTTATGAAAAATCATAACAAATTCATATAAAATGAAACGTTGATCCAAAAAATATGAATTTTTTATTGAAAACTTTTGAGGATTTTCCTAACCTGCAAAAAAAATTTATGCCAAAATTCGAAGTCATTTCTGAGATTTGATCAAAATAAGGAAAAGCCCTAATTTTTAAAGATCCAATTTTTAGTGAATTATTTTGCATCAAAATTAAAATCAAAAAGAATAGATCATGTGTATAATTATGAGAGATTTCTAAAAATGTAAGAAAATCCGAAAAATTCTCTCATTTGCTCTCAAAATTATTTTTTTATGAAAAATCATAAAAAATTCACAGAAAATGAAAAAGTGCTCCAAAAATTCTAAATTTTGGATTGAGAGTTTTTAATGATATCCTCAACCTGAAAACAAAATTTGGTGCAAAAATTCTTATCCATTTGTGAGATCAGATCAAATCTCTCCAAGATCTTGATTTTGTGTCCAAAACCCTAGCTGCACAAGGTTAGTCTCCAAATTGTTTTACAAAACAGCAATATAGGGTTAGAAAAACCTTAAAAAAATATAGATCTAGACATACCTAACATGAATTTATGACAACAATTAATGCGACAAAGTACAAGAAGGTTTTGTGGTACTCACCGGCTCTCCTACGTCCGCTGGCCTCTGAAATCGGCGAAAGCGATCGAATCTATGTACCAATGCCATCATTGTTGACTGCTGCTACTCTATTCTCTCTATGCACTCTGATATGTTGGATGTGTGGATGACAATGAGGATGATTTCCCCTCGTGGTCTATTTTATAGACTACCCTAGCCCTAGCCCTCGTTTCTCAAGTCAGTCTTCATTATCTCGTGACTCTGTCATTCTATCTTGTCAGTCCATTCTAGCATTTCTTTCTTATCGAGAGATTGTCTGCCATCTTTTCAGACATTTTCATCCAATCTCTCGAGGGGGCATATCATTCCCATCTTGGGGCAACTTTGTATCAGTTCATATTATCTTCTTTGAAACAACGCAACAAGCTGCATTGTCTCAAAGAGGGGCAAAATGTAGACACCTAAAATTGTCCAGTCTAATTAAATAAATATTTTATTTATTTAATTACTTTATCCTAATTCTTCTATTAATTAAATAAATCTTTATTTATTTAATTAATTCATTTATCCTCTTCTAGCCTTATTTCTCATTTAAATAAATACATTTATTTATTTAAATTACCCTTTTCCTAAATTAAATAAATATCTTATTTATTTAATTGATCCCATTTCTTCTATTAATTAAATGAATCTTTATTTATTTAATTAATTCATTATCCTTTTCTACCCATGACACATGTCATTCATCTCTTAATTCATACACTACCTACCCTCTCATTATTTTCTTATTTTCTCTACCTACCCTCTAATCATAGCCGACCTCTTTTACACCTCTCAATCTTATCCCTCCATTTCTTATAGTGTCTTCTATATAAGGAGATGTTTCCTTCATCATCAAACCCTCACTCACTATGCATTCAGCCTCGACTACACTTTCGAACTTGCATATGCAATCAAGCCTACTTATTTAATTAGACACGACAATTTTAGGTGTCTACATATATATATACACACACACACACATATATATATATATATGTATATATATAAAGAAGGAAATTCTAAATGGAAAACCTATTTTCTATGAGGGATTTTTCTTTCATTGAATAGATTGAGAGCCTAATTTTGATCCTATTAACCATAAACCAAATAGAATCTTGAAATTGATAAAATTGAAAATGCTAGCTTCTAAATATTGGAGTTCAGAGGCTCTAACATTGATTGGTGATGCCCTAGGTTTATTTATAGGGATAGAGGAAGATTTTTCTTTTGTGCAAAATCAGGTGTGTCTATTCATTCCAAAATAGAGCATATTGTTTCCATTTGTTGGCCATGTTCTAAAGGAACCCACCTTTACCTCCCTCTTTCACTTCAGAACTGGGCTAGCAAATGCAAACTAGATTGTGGAATTCCATTAGGGAAAATAAGGGGAGGAAATCTCTATCTGAATTAAGATCTAAAGATGGAGATGCAGAGCATCAGACCAAAATAAAATCACTTCTGAAACTAGGGAAAGGAAGCACCCTTCCCTAGGGGCCATGATGCTCCTAACTTGGAATGTTGGGGGCTTAAACTCCCCTAACAAATAGTGTGTGGTTGGGTGCTAGATCTCAACTTTAAAAGTAGATATAATCGTACTAAAAGAGACAAAGCTAACCAATGATGAAATGACTATTTCTTTGAAAAAATGGCAACTGGAAATCTGTATGGGTTCAATCAGAAGGTGCTTCAGAGGGAATCACTAGTTCTTTGGAGATCTGGAGGGGTCTCTTTTGACAACTTAGATAATGGTAAAAATTGGATTAGATGTAGTACAAGAGTCTATCCATCAATTTAGATTTTATACTAATTAATGTTTATGGGCCTATTTCTACCATCTCTAAGAGGGAAGTCTAGCAAGAATTAGACCTTTTTCTATCTGCCTTTCCTCGTCCACATAAATTTATTGGATGAGAATTTAATGATATTTTATGTTCGGAAAACAAAAGAGGGGGTGTTCAAGGGGTAAATCAATCATGGCTGGATTCAAGGATTGGGTCTGTAGAAAAAAATTGCTAGAAGTTGAATAAAGGCAAGGGGTGTTCACTTGGAACAATAGAAGACTGAGATTCAACAACATAGCTGAAAAATTGCATAGGTTTTTATTTCAAGGGGATCTCTCTACCTTTCCCTTTGGGCTTAAAGCATCCACAATGTCTTGTTCTAGGTTAGACCACTCTCCAATATAACTCATGATTATAGGAAACAAGAAATATATTTGTTTTCCTATCAAGTTTGAAAATATGTGGATGAGGGACAATATAGTCTTCAATTTGACGGAGGAATTGTGGATGAATGAACAATTCATTGTCTCTAAATTTTTATGCTTTTTAGCAAAGCTCAACTCAAGTAAGTAGAAGCTTCTCAAATGGAATAGAGAGATCTTCAAGGACTTTTTTGCTCCAGAAAATGATTTAGAAGCAAAAATGGATAATCTTAATCGCAAAGTAATGGATTTTGGTATGCATTAGGAAATATATTTTAGAGAGAAGGATTTATTATCAAGATGTGAGGATATATTAGTTAATAAGGAAACTTTCTAGAGGTGAAAATCTAGCGAGACTTGGTTGGCATAAGGGACAAGAATTCAAAATTCTATCATAATTCAACCAAGCAGAGAAGAGATGATAATAGAATTAGAAGAAAGAAGAGAGATGATGGAACCTTCAGAGACAATCTGGATGAAATTCATAAGTATTTGGTCCACTTTTTCACATGAATCTTAAACAATTGGGAGGCTATTGGTCGGCAGAGTCAACAATCCTTCATTGACAATATTCCTAAGCTTGTGGGTGAGGAGTAGAATTGTATGTTGACAAGGAAATTTGCCTATGGTGAAATTATGGTAGCCATATTTGAAATTCATTTAGATTAGGCCTTGAGTCTAGATAGTTTTCCTACTAATCTTTTCTAGAAATACTGACATATTATGGGGAAGTAGTTAACTGAGGGCATTGAGGTAGTAAGGAATTTAGGTAGATTTTGAGGGAGATCAATAATACCTTAATTTCTCTCATTCCCAATAAGTAGATGACAACAATATTAGATGATTTTAGGCCCATTTCTCTTTGTAATACTATCTACAAAATCATGTTAATGGCCATGTCAAACAGATTGAAGATCATTATTCCTAATATCATTTTAGAGGAATAGACAGGGTTTTTTTCTAGGAAGGTCAATTTTGGATAGAGTTATTATTGCTCAAGAAGAAATACACTCTATTCAATGCAATAAGTCCCCAAGGATTCTCATTAAGGTAGACATAAAGAAGGCATATGACAAGGTTGACTGGAGGTTTTTTATGTGAATTTCTAGAGGTCTTTGGTTTTAGCAAACAATTGGTGAATTGGATCTTATGTTTCCTCTCAAGTCCAAGGTTTTCTATTCTCATCAATGGCTCGCCTATAGATTTCTTTGAGAGATCTAGTGGGATAAGACAAGATGATCCTTTGTATCCTTTCCTCTTTATATCATGGCTGAAGTGGTGGGGAGAGCCCTTTAGTCTTCTCATGAGAAAGAGTTAGTCAAAGGAGTTAAAATTACAAGTGGTCTACCAGTAGTGCACATCAATAATTTGTTGATGATAGGATACTATTTGGTGATGGGAAGAAAACAGAAGCAGTGTAGTTAAGAAATATTTTAATGTGGTATGTGATAGAATCAAGTCAGGAGATCAATCCGTCCAAATCAAAGGTATTTTTCTTCTCAATAGATCATAGGACAAAAGTTAAAATTCTATAGTTTCTTGTTTTCAAAGTAGGAAAACTCCCATGTATATATTTAGGGTTACCCTTGAACAAAGGATTAAGGTCCACAAAACTATGGGATCCACTTAAAAAAAAGATGTCTTGAATATCCAGAATACTAAGAGGAGAGGGGTGAATCAATATTCCCTTAAACTTATTAAAACTTGTAACTAACCAATCACATAACATAATTTAAATGCAGTAAACAAAATTAACACAAAACACATAACACCATATTTTTACATGGAAAATCCAATATGGGAAAAACCAACAAGAGTCTATTCTCTTAGGTAAAATGTAATATGTAATCGGTTATACAATACAAGGAGTGGCTCATTACTTGGAGGGCTCACTGTTGGATAATAGAATATATTAAATTTGAACTATTAGAGTTGTATCTAACATATGCATGGATTACAGTTCCTTTCAAGTGCACAAACTGAGTTAGACATCCATTGTACATATACTACATAACAATATTTACATCCACGGACTTTTCACATATACACATTGTACACAAAATAGTCATTTTTCAACAACGATACATCTAACATGCATCACTGATGGATATATATATATATATATCAATTGTTCTAATAGGTTGTCTCAACCAGAAAGGGGTAAGACTGGACTATCCAGACGCTACAACAAAAAAAACATCTTAATGTGGTGTCATCTTACTACTTGAATCATAAAACACCTTGTAGAATACATCTTTAACATATCCAAATAATACTAGAGTCAAATACACCTCGAATAATCTTCTCTCATCACATCCAAATAGGACCAGACCCAAAAACATCTTCCAGTAAAAGGAAATATCGAACCTCAAAGCTGCATGAACTAACTGCATACATACATTGAAAAACATCATGTACTGAAGCAGACTTCTAGACTAAATCAAATACATACATGTTACACCAAAACACATCCATGACATCAATGGCAATAGGCCAACAATCTCCCCCTTTTTCATTGATGACAACAAAAGATAATACATTATAAGTTTTCTTTAAGAACAATTGAAAAAAGAACTGTCTAATCAAATGTCTAAGATTCTACATAAAAGTAACATAAAGATACTGCTAATATTTAACTATTATTAACACTACTCCCCCTTTAACAACAATGACAAAGGGTCAAAAAAAGGTTAGAAAGTGTGCATAAATAAAAACTGAAACTTCTCCTACGGGAGGCAACTATTGTCATCCAAAGAACTACTTAAGATATTTAATGTGTGTAGTCCATGAGTCCTTGTACTTATCCCAGTGAGAGATGGCCTCCAACAAATACTCAATGTGCACTTTTGTGGATGCGTGTATTTTCTCTTCCTTGGGAATGGAGTCAGGTATAGAATATGTGAATTGGGTGGTTTGGGAGAAGGATTGATTCATGATGGAAACACTTTCATTGCTCAAATATTGTAACTTTCGTAAGGGAAAAATAATATTATCCCTTTTCTACTGCAACTCAAAATATTTTTCATGTAACTCTTCAATTTTGGATCCGTTGAACCCAGATCAGTCTTTAGACATTTTATAGTTTGTATAACCTTGCTAGATCGTATCCTTAATGATGTTCATCTCATCCTTGATGCTCTTTGTGGCATCTGGCCACTTAAGGTTGTATGAGAAGAGGATGCCACCATTTTCCACATATGATTGTCCTTGAGAAATAAGATATGTGAGTTGAACATGTGCATTCTCACACTTAGCCTTGAGTTCATGTAACAACTTCTCTTGGTCATGTACTCTTACTTTGTCATAAATTTATTTTAGATTCTCAGTATGCCTACTCAATGAACTAATTAGCATTTTGAATTTATCTGCATTAGGGGTGTCCAAATTTATCTGACACTCGGGCATTGCGGCATGAAGTGTTGCCAACAAATCCTCAACAATTTTATCCTCTTTCCAAAAATCTTGTCTTATAGATGAAGGAAATGCTTCTCCGATTTCGAGCTTCTGAATTGGATCAAAATTAGACAAATCAATAGACTGCATAGATGAAGTAATAGGCTGGATGATTAGTAGTGTAGTAAATAGTTTCTTCCAGGTATCTTTAGTAGTACCGGAATTGGTACCAACCACTGTCACTGACCCAAATACATTCACACTAGATTGCTTCATTGGATCATTTTCCTTATCTTCTGATAAACCCTTTGGCTTAGGTTCATTCTTTTTAGGCTTAGCAAATACCTATTCAACTTGACCTTGATCAACAGAACCTTCAATTTCCTTTCCTTTACCAGATTCAAAATTGACTAGGGGAACCTCAAAAGTTTCAGGGATATCCATAACATTTTCTATAACAAATGTATCATCAATTGGGTTATTATCAACATTATCAATAGCAACATCAACAAGATTATTAGACACATTTTCAGGCACATCGAAAGAAGTACCAAAATAAACAGAAAGGAACAAACCAAGATTCTTAGCATCAGCCATTACTCTCTCCATGATTTCACTTTTAAGTTTTTCTTTGGCATTGGCCTCGCCTCACATGAGACTATCTAGACTCTTATTGGTTCTCAATTTAGTTTTGTAGGCTTCAATAAGAGTAGCCTTATT
Organism: Cryptomeria japonica; assembly: GCF_030272615.1. NCBI lineage: Eukaryota > Viridiplantae > Streptophyta > Pinopsida > Cupressales > Cupressaceae > Cryptomeria > Cryptomeria japonica. Next base: position 571,477,039 of record NC_081410.1, read on the forward strand.
ATCTTGTGAAAGTGTGGAACCATCAAGTTCAAAGACTTGATCCTTAATAGATTGTTCCTCTATTCTAGTTATCTCTCTAATCCTAATCAATTCATCATATAGTTCTTTTGGAATATCATTCCTAAACTGATCATTTTTAGCTTCAATTTTGATCCTCAATATTTACCTCAGTATAAATACTACCTACCTCTCTTGGAGTTTTTGCATGAGCAAGAGATTCACACAAGCTCTTCGCATCAAGTAGCTTCTTGAATTTCTTCGCTTTATTTCCGAACATGTATTCGGTATTGCTCTACATCTTTCTCTTCTTTGAACTCTAGAACTATAGCCTTTACTTTGCATATTATGGCTTCTTCGAGGATCTGGAAGAGGGAAGCTCCTTCTAAGACACTTTAGATTCTCCTGATCTATTGGCAATACTTCTGGAATGTCTAATCTCAATAATATCTTCCTCAGTCAGTTTATCCTTTTTCATGAATTTTTTAATTGCTTTCTTCACATTCTTCTCATGATCCTACTTAGTCAGTTCCATGCAGACTTTCAAATACTTTTCATCCACGGTGCCAAAGTGTTGTTTTGATTCATTTAATAGACTATGTAATATAACTTGAGTTGCACCTTCAAGCATCTCCTATGTAGCTTCATATCCAAATGGAGCGATCCAAACCTTTCTTGACACAACTACCTCCATGTAGCATTTGCCTATTGGGAGAACAAAAGTAATGTCATTCTTGTACTTTATAACTAGCTCCTTCAAGAACCTATCTTTTCTTTGCATGTTCATCTAAAAAATGGTAAAGAAGGTTTTGAATGCATCTTCTCTTGTGTTTCTATTGATGAACCATTTTAACTTGTCTACAATCTGATCAGATATAAGAGTATCTAGAGACCGAAAAACCCTACCTCGACTAGATAACTCTTGTAAGAAGTAAAATATAATACACATGGCTAGGGTTCTGAACTTGAAAGAATGCTTCTTCTTCCTACATTTCATAATATTCTCTAATAATTTCTATCACAAGATCTTATAGAGATTGATTTCCTTGTTCAACTCAACCATTTCATATGACATATTTACTGTCATGGCTAAAATGGAGTCTTCCCAATTGCTGGAATAAATCTTGTTTCCAACCATCATCCAAAAATACTTAACTGCTAGATTCTATATGAAGTGAATTACCAGAGACCATTTGAAAGAGGCCACACCAATTAAATCTATGACATCCTTGTTCTTGGTAGATCTCGGAGCTGGAATCTCTCTTGAATCACTTATACCCATGGTAGCTTTCATTGCATCTTTAGTGATGTTGTGAGTTTTCTCTAACCAAAGAAATTCATCATGGAACCTAATCATAGCTATCCTAATCCACTTATATCATCATAACAAAATTTGGGAAAGTCTTTCCAAGTGTTTAGATTCTTCTTTGCTAGGTTTGCAAATTTGGTTCTTACCTGATCATGCTCATTAATCATCTTTTCAACCCACAATTATAGCATTTTCTCATGATGGCTAAATTCTTCTAGTTTGATATGGATAAATGACCGAATATCCTCTCCTAGAATCACATCAATAGGTATGTTTGATAAAGCCCCAATTGGGTCAACTTCCATTTCCTTGTACAAAGTATTCACAAACACAGAGCCAGGATCGGATACAATATCAACTACGATGGGGTTAGCCATGATTATTGATTCAACAAATTGATAAACCTAATCAATTTCATCGGAGAAATCCTAAACTCTCTGATTTCCTTTGATTTCCTTCAATGCACATGACGCTTCTTTAATTTGTGGTGAAGTGAAATATGTCAAAGTGTTTTTCTTAAATTCCTTCATGTAATTCTTTTCATTAAATTTGCATGAGTTGTCTTCCACTTCATCAAGTTTCACAACAACATTCTCTTTTTGTGATGAGTTATGACTTCAATAACTAGACTTCTTCATATCCTTCTCTACCAGTACTACGGCCTTACACTCTTTGGCAGGTGACAGGTATATGATGTTTTTTTTATTTCTCCCCCTGGGCCAAAGCCACAGACTCTTTAGTTTCCGGATGAAGTGCCTGCATCATATTTTGGTGCTGATGCATCTACAATCTCTTTCTTTCTCTAAATTTTCTTCATCTCAGCTTTCACGTCCTCCAAATTGATCTTCTTTGCTAGTTTGACTAGATTTTTAACCCCATTTCTTTTGAACTATCTTGCCATGTGTCTAGATTTGTTGTAGATGTAAAACCTAATGTTTGTTGGATTTTGTCTTGACCTACACTAGTTACCGTTGTGTCCAAAAATATTGCATGTATAACATCTTCCTCTAAAATGATTATATCTACCTTGTTTCATAATCGGATTTCTACATTGATTAGATTTATGACTATTTATTACACGTGTAATATCTACCAAAGAATAGGTTAGAATTTTGATTTAAGCTACTTCTACATTCTTTTGCCTTATGACTTAGTTTATTACATTTATAACAAAATCCATTAAGAAAGGTGGTTTTCATAATTACTTGCTTCTCGACTAGAGACTTGTCTTTTTATTTCTTGGCATTTGTTTCTTTTACCGAAGGTGAATCTTCTTTATGATTTTCTTTGTGTTGTGAACACTCATTGAATTCATTCTTTGCCTCCTTCCTCGTTTCTGAGCCTTTCTTTGTATGCGTCACCTTGAAAGATTTACTAGATTTGTTGGATATTGTTGGTCATTGATGCTGCTAGAATATATTGTTGCCATTGATGTCAACATATTCCTGTGTATTACTATGGTGATTGCAGATTGGGAAGATCTTATGATACGGTTTGTACTTTGGTTTTGTTGATCACTATTTTGCAGAATTCGATATATCCTCTAGTATATTCTGATGTGATTAGATCTTGTGCTGATATTTTGGGATATTTTTTGGGATGGTCTTTTCTATCTTCATTTCAAATGGATCATGATTTGGTGCTCCATAAGTTATCTTTCTTCATGATAGTTGTTGATTGGTTGTGTTCTTGAGCTTTCACACGTTGATTGATTAAGATTTGATAAGTTGTGTTGGTGCAACTATTCATGATGATTCTAACATGCTTGTTGGTGTTTCCTAGTCATTTCCTATTTGTTTTGGTGATCCACATTGATTGTTGTGCAATTTTTTGGTGGTTTGCATCAACTAGTGATGGTTTTTGTGTTATGTGGTTTTCCTGGTGGTGTAGTGTGTTACGGTTGATCTTGGTGTGCTTTCTAGTGGAGTTGAATATTTGGGAATTTTTTTTAGGTCCATGTTATTCTATGTAAATTAATATATTGGTCCCATGGTCAATCCTTGTATCGTGTGATGTAATTATGTAATTGAGGGTGGAGGGTTTAGCTGACCTTGTTATGAAGGTTGATGAATTTTATATATAGGTGATAAAGTCATGTAATTTGGGTGTTGGTGTTGTGTCTGCATTATTAGAGAGGGTTTATGTGTGAACAAGTGATTTATCCTTTGGTATTGTGAGTGAGAAAAAATTGGTGTTGCAGGACAAACAACTGTGCTTATTCAGAACTATAATCAGGCATTTGGAGATGCTATTCTTTTAGTTCATTTCTTTCGGATTGTAGTCTGAATCTTATTGTAAGTCAGTGAGACCTCCCTAAGGGTTGTAGCCTTTCGAGCCATTATATTTGAGCAGTGATCTCTAGGCATTATGCCTGAATGCATGTGCATTCCTCATTGTAATATTTTCACATACTACTAGAGAGTATCATCTTACTGTGGGTAGGTTCCCACCATGGTTTTTCCCTTAAACGGTTTTTCCACTTCAAAATCTCAGTTTTGTGTGTTGTTCTTTCAATTTGCTTATATGTCTTATTACTCTTGTTTATCATATCAATGTTTTATGATTAAGTTTTATATTTTAGTGAAGACTGATTCACCCCCCCCCCTCTCTGAGTCTTCCTTCTTGGCTGCTACTAACAGGATTCATATTTACTTTCTTGTTTCTTTTCTTTTTCTAGATCTACCTTTAGATATGTTATTTCTTTCTTTAGCTTCTCGCATTCTTCTAATTTGCATTTATCATTTTATTCAAATAGTAGTTGGTCTTCTCATTGTCTTGATTTTTTACTTTTAGATTTGCAATAGTGTTGTTTTCTTTCTTAAGCTCCTCACTAACCTCTTTATGCCATATTTTAAACTTCCATATTTTCTCTCTTAGCTTCTTAATGCACTCATTAGTCAGTTGGACATTTTCTTTTAGATCTTTGTTTTCAATTTATACCACCTAAAGATCCTCAAAATCATTTCTAAGATCTTCACTTAAATCCATAAGTTCAACTTTCCAAATCTCCTTCGAGTGGTTAAACACTTTCAAAGGACTTGGCTCTAATACCAATTATTGAATATATGGAATATTGAGAAGGGAGGGGTGAATCAATATTCCCTTGAACTTATTAAAATTTATAATAACCAATCACATAACATAATTTAAATGTAGTAAATAAATTTAACACAAAACACATAACACCAGACTTATATGTGGAAAACCCAATATGATAAAAGACATGGAGAGAGTGTTCTCTTAGGTAAAATGTTATATGTAATTGGTTACACAATACAAGGCATTCCCACTACCTAGAGGGCTCACTACCAGATAATAGAATATACAAAATTTGAACTGCTAGAGTTGCATGTGGCATATGCATGGATTACAGTTCCTTCGAAGTTCATAAACTGAGTTACACATCCACCCTACATATATCACATAACAATATCTATATCCACAAACTTTTTGGCATATACACATTGTACATAAAAAGTTGTTTTTCAGCTGTAGCATCGTAAATTGTACACCCTTGCTAGGGTGGTACAATTCCTCACTTGGTTTAGCACCTGCCTTAGTATGTTTTTCATCTTGCATTTCTCATCTCCTTTAAGTATTTAATTAATTAATTTAATTAAATCTAAATTCATATTTCACCTCTTCACATGTTATAAAGTTGGGCCATTTATCCTAAGCGTGCCCCTTTTCATTTTATTCCTCCAAGTAATCATTTAATCATAAACCCTAATTATGTCCTATTTTGATCTTTAAAGCCCAATAAATTGGGTGAACTCATAATGTTGGTTCCCACTTTTTCGTACATCCTAATTTTTGCTGAAATCATACATTTTTTAGAAAATAGATTGATTTAAGCTTTAAGAGGTCCCACTTGAAGTAACTAATTGAAGACAGTTAGATCAAAGGATCTTAGATCAAAATTTCATGGATAGAACCTCTCTACTTCTAAATCATACTTGCAATGGATTCTCCTTTGCATCTATCAAATGCTATAAAAAACCAATTTTACATTAGCTTTTGGGGGGTCAAATGAATTCATTTAGAATTTTTGTTTTTTAAATTATTTATCCCTTATTATAAGCTTTCCAAATTGTACAATTTTTAATATATTTAATTTCATTAATATATTTTTATTTTATTTCTTATGAATGTAGGGTTTTCACCTAACATGAAATTTTGTGTTCAATGCTTATGGAAAAATAGTAAACATCACCCAAAAAATTCTGAAAAATATTTACACACTAGGTTTTTAAGTCCTCTTTCCAACAAAAAAAAAATGATTTTTGTTACATATACAACAATTTATGTAATATCAAATTGACATATGTCAAAATTATAGTTAACTCGACTTCAAATATTAATAAAATATAAAATATTGAAGATAATGTTAAATAACCAATTGAAAATACTAGATATGGATTTTAGAAAACCAAATTCAAGATAATCATGTTCATATATATTATAGAAAAAAATTTATACTCTAGAGAGTGAGTATCACTCTTTAAAAAAATTATTTTTTGAAAAAAACTAGTTTTTGAGGGAGATAAAAAAATGGAAGCAAATTGATTCCAAAATTTATCAAAAAAATGTTTTTAGAATATACATACAAAATGACACAAATCACTAGTTCACATCATTTATAAATTCCTTATGGTTTAGAAGTAATAGGTGTTTGAATCTGAAATTTTTTCTGAAAAATGAATATTGCAGTGTCAAAGTTGGCAAAAAAGTGTAACCCACTATTGTGGGTTCACCAATTTCGAATATCAAAACATCTCGGAATCAACTGTAACTTTGGGATCCACTCTAATATCATCATATCTAACGACCCTGAAAATTTGGTTAAAAGTTGGTCAGACCATGTGCACTTTGCACATAGTCCCCTACATTTTTTCCAAAATTTCGGGAGCACAATTCTATGATATTATAATGCTTAACCCCAAAAAATTGGCGGGAAATTAAAATGCTAGATTGGTCTAAAGATGAAATTAAGATCTAGGGTTTCATACATAAGAGCTCTCTTTCTTCATTTGAAAGGCTAAGAAATGGAATCTAGATAAAACTTTTGGAGCGATGACAATGAGCCTTCTATGTAGCGATAGAGTAGATATTTGGAGTCTTCAACAACATTCGACAACGCCTATCGAGCATTCATCAAGCATTCTTTCATCAATTGGGGGATTTTAAAGATATGGAAAAGCAATAGGAGATCATCAATTTAAGATTGTCTTGTACCTCTCCCTTGGGGTTGGGTATGATTTCATGTTGTTTCTATGTCTTTGTATGAGCTTCATTAAATCAATTTAATTTACATTCATGCTTTAGATCACTTTGCATCATTGATTTAGAGCATTACTTTTTCAATTACAAGCAGTTAGGGTTTACTCTTAGGGTTTCACTAGATTGTTTACTCTCATCCTTGGATCTTGCACACACACAAGATTCTTTCACACACTATTTAATTTACAAATCAGCTATTCATTGAGGTGGAAATCACCAAAATCGGGGTTTGACTAAGGCAAAACCCTATATAGCCACCCAAAACCCTACTTTTCAACTACAGGTGCAGATTCGGATCGGAGTGTCGCTACAAGTTTCAGGACTGACAGAGTGGGCAGGGACTATTTCGAGGGCCAAAATTCATCAAAAACCCCTAGGATAGGGGTGTAGCACCCTAGTCTCCCCAAATCAGAGCAGATTTTGGCAGGACAACAAGTTTCAGATCTCAGATTCTAGTTTCACAAGTACAGCTCCAAGCCTGCAGAATCGAGACAGTGGCGCAACTCCCTGGTCCCAAACATTTTTGCTCATATTTCTAGAATAGGTGCACATCTGAATTTGTTTCTTAATTTGTACTTTGCAGCAGTATACCAGTTATTCTTAGTTCTGCATTTCCAGATTATGGTTGTTTATGCATACTTGTATTCTAGGTTAAATCATTCAAATCTACACTTTTGCATCACTTCTTCCTCTCATTTGCAGCACAGAAATAGAAACCCTAAGAGGTAATCCTTGGCTCTCTCTTTCTCACAAGAATTAGTCAAAGTGAGTTACCTCCCTAGGCTCTTTTGTATTCCGCAGTGTGTACATGAGAGTGGGATTAGGACTTGTTTTCTTAGTCTCTCTTTTTCCCTTACACATAAACAACCATACATATAACATGCATCACAAATGGCTATATATATTCATATCAATTGTTCTTACTTGTCGGCTCAACCAGAAATGGATGAGACTGCACTATCCACATGCTACAACAAACAGAATATCTTCACACAATGTTATCATCCAACTTGAATCATAAAATGCCTTGTAGAATATGTCTTTAATGTATTTGGATAGGATTGAATTCAAAGACACCTCAAAGATTTTTCTCTCTTCACATTAAGATAGGACCAGACCCAAAAACATCTTCCAGCAAGAGGAAATACCAAACCTCAAATCTACATGAAGTGCATACATACATTTCAAAACATCATGTACCGAAGAAAACTTCTAAACTAAATCAAATACATACATGCCAAACCAAACCACATCCAGGACATCAGTGATAATAGGCCAACAAGATGGAAAAAATATTGTCCTCTTGGAAAGGGAAATACCTCCCTTGAGTAGGGAGACACACCATGTCGAGATCAATTATCTTTTCCCTTCACATATATCTACTTTCTTTCCTCTTAATTGTTGGCCTAGTTTGTCGTTGCATCAAAAAATTGATCTATCAGTGCTCGATACAAACTGTAGAGATATGGATCTCATGAGAGGCGGTTAGTCCCTTGTCACGAATCCCAAAGGGAGCATTGACCATTTTGCCAAAAATATCCCCCTAAGTGTTACTCAAGGGGATTTGAACCTATGACCCAACTCTCTAATACCATTTGTTAGCCCAGTTTGCCATTATGTCAAAAGACCGATCTGTCAACACCTAATACAAATTATAGAGATATGGATCTCATGGGAGGTGGTTAGTTCCTTGTCATGAATCCTGAGGGGAGTGCTGACCATTTTGCCAAAATTAATTCCATTAGGGATAAACTCAAATTTTATATAGCTTATGATAAACTTCTAGCAAAGAAATGATGAGAAAAATAAGTTGGCATCGATCTATTGGATGAAAATTTGTAATCCCAAGGAGTTTGGAGAGGTGGGTTTGAGAAATAAACTTTGGGAGAACAAGTCTCTTTGGGTAAAACTTTTGTGTAGGATGTATAAGGAGCCTCACTTGAAATAGGTTCATGTTCTCCAACATAAATACTTTTGGAATAACGATGCATGTGAGATATTTCAAACTCCAAACCCACCTAAGGGTTCTAGTGTATGGAAGTTCATAAGTTCAGTTGTAGATTAGTTATTTGGAATCAAATTTCTTGGGATATCCTAGATGCTAGGTCTACTTTATTTTGGGAGGACTCTTTACTTGGTCTTCTTCCTATAGATTCTATAATGGATACTAGTATAATCAATACCTACTTCAAGCAGTATTTGGGAGCCACGGTGAGGGACTATGTAGAACTACTAGATCTTCATCCTTCCTTAGGATGGCAATATATAAGTATGGAGGATTTTACCTTACCAGATAGAGATTTGATTAGACTTAAACAAACATTGGTGGATAGACGAGTGACCTTTAGACTTGGGAAATATAAATTAATTTGGATGGGCTCCAAAATAGGGTAGTATAATTCCAAGGAGGGTTGTAAGAGCATCACTAAGAACATGAATTTTTTAAGGATAGGAACTTCCTTTGGAACATTGTTGGAGCAATCTATGTCTTCCTAAGGCAGTAGTATTCACTTGGGCTACTCTTCAAAGGAGAATCTTAACTACTAGGTGGTTTAGAAAAAGAGGTTTTAAAGGATCTTTGAGATGTTTTTTATGGAAGAGTGATGGAGAAGTAGTGGATCATATTTTTCTCATCTATCCATACTCATAGACTTATTGGAAATGGATTTGTGCTAGGTTTGGATGGATCATGACCCTTCAAAATAATAAATTGAGTTTGTTCAAAGGCTAGCCAAAAGGTAGAAGACAAAATCTCTTCGGAAACCAATGGATATGCAACCCACCTATCCTTTTTTCGGAATTGTGGAAAGAACAAAATTGGAAGATATTCCAAGATAAGGATATGACAAAGGAAATTTTACTTAATGTTGGCTAACAGATTTTGTTCCCCTTCAAATATAACATTATGAGTCCTATCCCTGGACTATGGAACAAACCATTAATCAACAGTTGGAGAAGTTGCTTGTTTCTCTGCAAATTTCCTCTGAATTTTAGAGGCATTGGTCTCTTTTATGATATAAATTTGGGGTTCTTCGAGATGTGATTTTAACCAGAAAGCAAGAAAGGCAACATTTACAGAATAAAAGAGAGACTAGATAAAATCAACTACTCATGATCTCCACAACAAAGTATAAAGATCAATCATTACAACTTCAAATTCAAATCATCCACTAGCATTGATACACATATTTCTACTAATGACTGATATCCATAAAAAAGGAAACAGTAACAACAACATGCAATGTTGTTGGAAAGTGTTGGGTCTCAAATCAATAGATTGGATAGGTTCTAAAGAAATGCCAACTCCTGTGATCAAACCCTCCAGTTGACTTGGCCGACTTATAGAGTGAACCTATTTGGTTACTAACTCTCTCACTTTAGGCTCTATAGGACCTAGGCGGGTATACCTACTTACTAGTTGTTCCTTCAACCAATGCTTTTTATAGCAGATTTAGTGTCTTAATCTGATATCTCCTAGTCTCAGAATGGCATAAGTTTCTGAAACAGACCGATTTCTGATGTGTGTATTGATCTATGTATCTTACAAAAGTATATATATGACACTTTGGCTAAATTACCTACTATACCTACTCTACTAATCCTAATGCTTAAAATTAAAGGGTAACTAGTATGGTTAAAGGGTTTGTTTACAAATGATCAGTGCCTTTCCTCTTATTTGGGCTACAGAGTCTTATATTTCATCAAGACTTATTGTGTAGATTTATGAGACAGTTTTTAAACCCACCCCCTCTCGGCGAGTCTGTCAGTTATTGTTTCTTATGAGCTCTACTTCAATGTCTATATTGTTAACTGCTTGAATGAATTTAACCCTAACTTTAAGAGACCATCCAAGGAAGAAATACATGGAACAATTACAATTCACAAGTAAATCTTTTTTTATCCAAATCTAAAATATGAAACACAAAATTTCACTGGAAGAACACAAATAACCTTATCTCCTTTAGATAATATCACAAGCAACTGTCTTCTAAAAATATGTTAACTCTCAACACACATGAGAAAGAAAATGCAACTGGTTATTTTTGATAAAAAGTTTAAAAGTACAAAATTGCCTCCACCTCTTTTATCTCTCTTTTCCCCCTCTTTACATTTTACATCACACATATATATGTGGTTGAATGGTTTTCATACCCCTTTGGGTGAAAAGACACCCCCCTTTTACATAAAAATAATTCCAAATTCCGAAATTGCCTTAGTTTATGTAATTAATTGTCACTTTACAAGTTGTTTAGGCATATTAGAGGTATTTTAAGGCTATTTTATGGGTATATAATGGATAAATGGTTTTTAAATGATGTAAATACCCCCTTTGGTGCTTTGCAATCCATTTTTTATGCCCATTATTGTGTTTATGTTATGGTTTCTTATTGTGCAACAAATATAAAACATATTACTTGTACCTATTCAATATATATATATATAATTTTTCTTATTCCTTGTCTTGGAATCTGGAATTCAAAAAATTGCAAAATTTAGGGTTCCAACAGTGGCTCTGTCTAGGGATGCATGCCCCATGCGGGCATAGCAAGAATCCATCTATCTCTGGGAAAGTAGACTGGATGTGTCAAATCATCTCCCTTATGTAGATTATGTCAAAACTGCATGTGGTGGCCCCAAGCCCCCAAAACTGAACACTAATTCTTTCCTCTATCAAACATCTGATTCTCATCATGAAGTAGTATAAAAACTTTGAAATTATTGATATCACCTAATTGGCAATTCTTGTCATAAGATGCATCATCCATCCTTATTTTATAGGGATTCTTTATTTCACTTGGATTACCATTATCCCCTATTCCATAGGAAATGGTATTTATACTTTTACAAAAGTTTTCTTCTTGTGGCATCCACATATTCTTCTTCTCTATTTTATTGGAATGCTGCATATTATCTAACTGGTACTTCTTTTCACCTTTTATTTTATCTCTATGTGATGTACCTTCCTTTTGTAACTCTCTTATTTTTGTGGTCCACGTGACTTAGTCATATTATTACCCATGTTGTCTTCACACATATTTGTATTGTCCATACTATTTGCAATTTTTTCTTCTTCATCATATAAAGGATTTGAGAATACATGAAAATCCTTTTCACACATACCATGGCAGTAGGGAATATGATTTTCCTCTATCACTTCATCACATAAGGGGTTTGAAAATATTTGAAAGCCATTTTTAAATTCGCATACCTTTTCTTTATCAATTGTATCATCAAGGTACTCAGGTATGGACTCACTTTCCTCATGACTGGTACAATATTCTTCATCAATGCTAGCAACAATTTCTTTAGGTTCTGACTTGTACTCACAAACATCATCAATTTCTTCTTCATCAGATGGGACTTCCAAAGGGATAATTGATTCTTCTATATATTCATCTTCATTTGCATCTCTTGTGTTGATGTTACTCATCTCACGCAAATCATGTAGTTTTTTATTCACTTCTTCAAGAATTGAACATGCTAATTCCAAACTGTCAGACCCACATTCTCTCATGATCAATTCCTCCAGTATAGCTGAACTAAGTTGTATATTATCAGGCATTTGGAAATAAGTCACCATTATTCTGCCAATCAGTTTTTCTATAGATTCACCTTCCTTTCTTCTTATGTTGTAGATTGCATTGCCACAATCATAATCCAATTGAATATAATTTTGGTATGGAGAACCAATTGAAGGGCTAGCGACTGAAGTGTTGTCCTCGATTACACCATAAAATTCTTCAATGAACCACCACTCAAGTTCTTCCCATGATGAGATACTTTGTGGGAGTAACAAGTTGAATGACTGCTCTGCAACATCCTCCAATGTTAGCACAAACCATTTCATGATCGTTTCTTCTAAGTAGATTTTGAAGGTCTCAATAAACCAATAAAATGATTTTAGATGCCCCATTGGTGATTCCCTTTCATCTCCATGGAACCTTGGCATATAGATCTTCAACTCATAGGGAAATGCATATGGATACTTAGGGATGTTACCAAAATCCAATGGCTTAAATCTTCTTGGAATATTCCTATCTCTTTGTAGCTGTGGTTGCCACTACGCATATTTTTTTGAAGATGCTTCTCCATAAAAATATCGATATTGAAACATACTGAATGCTACTGATCTTTTTTCATTTAATTTTCCTTTTTACAGAGTCGCCACCTCTTTCAAAGAGGACATAAGTTATTTCTTTCTTCTGAGTTCTCTCCCACAACAGAGTCTTAATAATTCTTCCCCAGCAGAGTCGCCAATCTGTTGGGTCTCAAATCAACAGATTGGATAGGCTCTAAAGAAATGCCAACTCCTATGATCAAACCCTCCAGTTGACTTGGCCAACTTATAGAGTTAACCTATTTGGTTACTAACTCTCTCACTTTAGGCTCTGCAGGACCTAGGCGGGTATACCTACTCACCAGTTGTTCCTTCAACCAATGCTTTTTATAGCAGATTTAGTGTCTTAATCTGATATCTCCTAGTCTCAGAATGGCATAAGTTTCTTAAACAGGCTGATTTCAGATGTGTGTATTGATCTATGTATCTTACAAAAGTATATATATTACACTTTGGCTAAATTACCTACTATACCTACTCTACTAATCCTAATGCTTAAAATTAAAGGGTAACTGGTATGGTTAAAGGGTTTGTTTACAAATGATCAGTGCCTTTCCTCTTATTTGGGCTATAGAGTCTTATATTTCGTCAGGACTTATTGTGTAAATTTATGAGACAGTTTTTAAACCCACCCCCTCTCAGTGAGTCTGTCAGTTACTATTTCTTATGATCTCTACTTCAATGTCTATATTGTAAACCGCTTGAATGAATTTAACCCTAACTTTAAGAGACCATCCAAGGAAGAAATACATGGAACAATTACAATTCACAAGTAAATCTTTTTTTATCCAAATCTACAATATGAAACACAAAATTTCACTAGAAGAACACAAATAACCTTATCTCCTTTAGATAATATCACAAGCAACTGCCTTCTAAAAATATGTTAACTCTCAACACACATGAGAAAGAAAATGCAACTGGTTATTTTTGATAAAAAGTTTAAAAGTACAAAATTGCCTCCATCTCTTGTATCTCTCTTTTCCCCCTCTTTACATTTTACATCACACATATATATGTGGTTGAATGGTTTTCATACCCCTTTGGGTGAAAAGACACCCCCCTTTTAAATAAAAATAATTCCAAATCCCGAAATTACCTTAGTTTATGTAATTAATTGTCACTTTACAAGTTGTTTAGGCATATTAGAGGTATTTTAAGGCTATTTTATGGGTATATAATGGATAAATGGTCTTTAAATGATGTAAATACCCCCTTTGGTGCTTCGCAATCCACTTTTTATGCCCATTATTGTGTTTATATTATGGTTTCTTATTGTGCGACAAATATAAAACATATTACTTGTACCTATTCAATATATATATATATATATATATATATAATTTTTCTTGTTCCTTGTCTTGGAATCTAGAATTCTAAAAATTGAAAAATTCAGGGTTCCAACAGAAAGCATGCTAAGAATTAGGATAATCCGATTCTTCATGAGGGTTTAATACTCTTAATCATGGACTATGCGAAGACCCACAAGGTCAAACCTTCCCTCTCTCTAAAAAACCTAAAGTATTTAGCCATCCAAGAGGTGCATGATGTGTCGGATACGAAGTTTGATGATACAGAGGGTGGAAAAGCTATGGATTGGAATGATGTCCAAGTGTTGAATGATTCGGAATATAAACCCTTGGAGGATGAGGGCCCCCTGAAAAATACCACCCCTAATACTAGTAGCAGTAGAAAAAACCCTCTGAGATGGGCTACTAAGAACAAAACCCCTGTTCCGTAGACTCATATTGTGGGACCACAATATCTGAAAAAATAGAAGACTGGTAAGGTGGTGATTCATGACAAGGAGGATAATGAAATAAAGATCAATATATTTCTCAATGTGGACCTTAACGAGAACAAAGATAATGAAAAGGATGTTGACTTGCTTCTAGGGAAATCACTGATGTATCAAGAAAGATATTTCTGATGGTTCTTTGGGGAAATCAATATTCTGAAACATGGGATTAAAGATATCATAGCTAGCTTCACTAAGACTCTTGTGCCAGATAAGACTGGGGAACTCCTAAATCTTTCCAGCAAATTGTGAAAGACATCGAGATTATGAAGACTGAGCATGAGGTGAAAATTGACAGGATGGAGAAAGAAATTCAAAAATTGAATAGCAAACTAAAGGGTTTGGTGAAGGTCAGTAAGGGAGCCATGCACAACAATGTTGAGGGCCTTAAGAGAGTTAATGAGGAAATTTCTTGGTGGAAGGAGTCGATGGTTAGACTTGAAACATCCCCAGATACCAACTTGACTAGGATGAACCAGGAGGAGCAGGCATCCACATGACCGTGTACCAAGACCAGGAGCAAACATCAGGGGACTAGTAGCTTGAGATTTATTATGGAAGAACTTCAGCAGATTATTGATAAAGCTATCCAGAAAAATGTTGAGCTTATGAGAGCTCTTTCTTAATCTTTTGTTGTTGTGTCCTGTTTTAGGTCTATTTTTTTGTGGTTTTCTATTTTGGGGTGCTCCCCTGTTTCTGTAGCTGGTTAGTGGCTAGTTAGACTCTATTTTCTATGCTTTATTTTGTGCTAGATTTGGGTTCTGGGTCCCTGTAAAACCCGTTTATCTTAATCAAAAATAACAACATGCAATGTATCCAATGCAAATTCACAATAATGCAAAAAATAATCCTTCCACATAGCACAAAGTCTAGATCAAGAACCGATTTAACAACATCCAATAAAACATTCAAATATAATCATTGATGATAGAATCAAATATAGATTAGAATCCTAACTAAAACAACACAAAGTCTCTCCCAAATAGAATTTCATTTAGTTTTTAATAAAATTTGCAAAATTACTGTCTACTGTAAGTTATACATTCAAAACCCAAAATCGGAACCACTAACTATGGTTCCTTCCATCATTAAATAGTTTAACTTAAGATAACAAAAAAAAACAGCTTCTTGGAGACTGTCATTTCAAGAAAGTCTAAAACATAACCATTAAATAAATGGTCCGGCAGGACCAATAGTTAATGAGCAAGAAAGAAATGAAACAACTACAAATAAATGAATCAAACAGTTGTGCCCCAATCTGTTTCTTCGTCTTCTAGCTCCACATCATCATCTGCCACTTCTTGACCTTCTACCATTGTACCTGTTACATTGCCATGTTTTTGTTGTGCCACCTATGGGTTTATCTTTTCCAATATGCCCTAAAATTTGAAAGAATCGGTGATAAGCTTTCTATCGTGGGTTCAGTTGTGGCTTCGATCTTGATTCTCCACTTGGCAACTTTCTAGCTTGCTTCAATGATCCTTCCTAAAATATCTTGGACCTCCTCACAGATAGAGTTTAATACTATCATTACATCCTTCGGGCTTTCAAGAGACTTTGATCCTCAACTTTTTAATGAAAATCTCTCTTCTCACCACTTCTCCTCCTAATAACTCCTTTACACCATCACTAAGTACCTTGATGTCAATTGTATCAAAGGAACTTTTCAGATCTTGTCGAAGGTTCATATTCTAGACTACCCGAAGCAATAAGGTGTGATTGGAGGTCATTTGTAACATGATGCTTCGATTGTAGCATCTCCATCCTAGTGGTGGCATTGTCTACATCAGAATTTTCAATGATATGTTCTGCAATTAAAATATTTTGGGGCAATTTAGTAACTTCCTGCATCTTTAAGAGAGCAGTAGTTAATGTACTAGTTTCTCTCTTTGTCCTTTGCAATTCAACCCGATGCACACTGCTCATCTAGTTGAGAGTGTCATAGTTCCTCAGAACATGCTCGATGAATGGCATCCCTTTAAGGATCACTTGGCTAGCCCAATCATCAACTGCTTTAGCTATGGCCTGCGTTCGCTTGGCAATCTCCAACTTATCAGAATTGATAAGTTTAGTGATGGATACCCCAGAGGATGAGCTGGTGGCGAGGTTCTTAGTTGACCAAACAAATCAGATGAAGGAAGTAAGAGCATCTACATATTGAGAAAGCTCTTGGTTCTTCCTTTTAGTGGTCTTAGTTCTCCTAGATAGAATAGTGACATAATGCTTGGCATGATAAATATCTCCTTCTATTGTCACAAGCCCCATGTCAATTTTTCTTATATTAAACTCCTTTTTAGTGATTTCTTACTCATTTTTATCCACATTAGGATCAGGAATTTCCAAGACATGGTGCTTTGTCTGTGGATCCACAATCATCTTGGTTGTTCACCTTGCCTTTTTAGGTTTTGGTGTTTCTCCTAGTATGTGTGTTACTATGTCAAACCTGATTTCAGTAGCTAGCGAATATTGCTTCTTTTGTTTCTCAGTCATTTTTTTCATCCATGGGGTGGATGAAGGGTTTGGTTGACTTTTAATAGATAAAGTATTGATGGTGGTAGTAGGGGTCAACAAGGAAACATCAAAAGGATGAGTTTGAGGATCTATGTCATTAATCAAAGAAACAAGTGGGTTCTGCTCTCCCAATTGGTGAAGAAACTGAGTATCTTCCTCGCTAGAACTGATTTTCAAAGTTGTCCTCTTCTTCTTATGTGGTTTTATGCCACTTGTTTCATAGATAGATTTAATCTTCTCGATCTTTTTAGGTGGTTCATTGTCTCAACCAAACTGTAAATCAGCTTGAGGCATATTGTTTCCTAATGTTGATTTACCCACCACCCTTTGGGAAGCTTGATGAATTGTACTAGTTTCCTTTGGTGTTCCCTTTTATGTTGAGGAACTAGAATTACTTCTAATTGCACACTCCAGCCATGCTTGTGACTTATCTAGGACTTGCAAAGTCCTACCTCTGATATCCATTTCTTCTTCATTTTCTGGCCACTAAAAAGAAAGTAAGCCAATATTATAGTTTGAACTATCGACCAGGTTTGAATCACCATCCACAACATTTCTGGGAATAGCAGAGATAATATTAAAACTAAGCATTTTGCTGAGGGTTAGCTGCATAAATTTTCTCCTGAAAACTTCATTCTCATCAATGCAATCTTCCCAAAAATCCTCCAACTTGGGCACATGTGCATCATGGGCTGCTCCGTAAAAATTCTTTCTATCATAACCTTTATTGTCAAAATTGGTTCTCATCGACATAGAAGGGGGACCTAAATCACCTAGGAGCTTGTTTGAGAACTTTGCAAATTCATTATTTTTACAAGAAAAATAGTATAGGCTCAAAGGAAAAGAATACATCTTCTTTCTCATCTGAACATATTTGATATTCACAAAAGCCATCTAGTAGCACATTTATAAGAACACAAAGATAATCAAAGGCATACCTAGGTAGTTTCAATAGGGATTTTTGATAACCTTCGACCCTCGGATAAAAGAAACTACTATAAGTTTGAATTAGGGCCATGGCTTCCTTTGATATTCTTCTCTCAGGATTCCCTTCGATATCTTTAATGAATGTCATGAGAAAAGCATCATTGACATGAGAGAAATTCCTCATACCCTCTCTTTTCTACAACTGGGGAAAACGACTATAAATAGGGGCACCATCGGAAGGGATCCCAACTTGTCTTAGACCTGGCGAGGAAATCCTGACAATGGTTATCACATAGAAGAGCACAGAGCACAAGAGAAATTGCTTCTTGTCATTAAAGTTAATGAGTTGTTCATGCAAGGAGTTAGATATCAATTTTGCCCAGTCAATCTAATTTTCATCATCATAGATGGTGAGAAAAAACCCACACATCCATTCCTCCAAGAATTTCATTCCTAGCCTGCCAACCACGTGACATAGCAGCAAAATAATATCAATAATATCATCCCTGAAGAGCTTTGTTTTAATCCAAGAAGGCAACCTAGATTTACCAGGTCAAGGAGCTTTTAGCCATCCTTGAGAAATTGTGTCCAGGCACAAATCTATTCAACTATGGAATTATTCCCACCCTGAATGAAAAGATAAATGTATCTGTCCTTCTTTCTTGGGAAGGTGTAGTGCAAGAGAGATGTTGATCGCATCTATTTTGGCTATCAAGTTTTGGTTTACACCCCGAATTTCTTGAGAATTAGGGTGGTAATGTTGCACACAAGAGAGGACTAATTCTGGGCATGCACCAACAAAAGGGTAGCCTCCAGCTTGGGATAAAGTAGATTCAATTACCTTCCACAAAATGGGAGACTTTTCTAAACTATACAACTTCTTCTGAATATCTTGCATTGTGAAAGGGTTGAGTTTTCTATCTTTAATGTATCCCAATTTATTCTCTATGGGTTGAGAGGGTTTGGGTTCCATTGAAACAAAATTGGAAGTTCAAGTTGGAATAAAACGGGATGGAGCAATGAGGAAAGTAGAGCTCATTAAAGCTAAATTGAGAAGCTTCTACTATTTTATCAAGAAGAAAACTGCAAATTTGAACAATTTTAAATGAAGAGAGCTTCTACTTTCAAACCTAATTTTATGCTTCCGCTCGAGCGCCTCTTCCAGCTTCCCATAAGTCTTGAATGAAAATGGTATGAGCAAGGTTGACAGATACATGAAAACCTGGAGAAATTAATTCTTGAGTTTCGGCAGTTGTTGTACTGCTTTGGGATTTGAAAAAAAGCCTTTATTAATTGCCTTATTTATTGCTCATTATAGAAAAGCACTCCATTGACGTCACAATGCAATTGACCGACTCTCAGATCGCCACCATCAGAGCATCGGATAGTCTCGTCCTTTGAGAACTGTTGAATAGAGAAAGTATGTGTAGAAAAACTCCTAAAGTGTGATCAGGCGATATATTATTTCTGAGGGAACCACTAACACAGGACTATCAGAGATCGGGATATCAAGTGGGACAAGACTTACCAACACCAAAGCTTATGGATTTACTTTAGTTACATAGAAATATCTCTATAATGTGGGGTGGGGGCCCTTTTTAGAAATACACAAGACTCGACACCTAAAGTTTTACTGGTCTATTTAGGTTTTCAAGAACTACAGCAGATAAAGGAGTCTTGTGATGATGTGAAATTTGTAACATAAAAGACCAAGTAGGGATTAAATGTGCAAGGCGAGAAACACTTAATATGGTAGAAATAGCTATTTTGGAGTTAGCTAACAACAAGAATTCTTCTCATTTGGCAAAAGGGATTAGATTCTCTTAGTGGGATAAGTAGATGGAGAAAGTTTGGAGTGGTCTCGAGATAACCCCATTCTTTGGCCTTCGAGGGGATGTTAGTAGGAAGGCTATAGAAGAGTGTTTTTGGACTCCTCCCCAACTTAGATGTTTGAAATTAAATTTTGATGGAGTGTCTCGTGGCAATCTAGGGGTATCTAGGGTAGGTGGGGTGATTCTTTCTAGGATGAATCAATAGTGACAAGTTACTCCTTCCCTTTGCAAAAGGATACTAACAACATAGATAAATTCAATGCATTGATAGAAGGTCTATTTCTTTGCAAAGATTTGTAAATTGATAAGATTGACATTGAAGGGGACTCAGTGGTAGTAGTAAATGTTTTAAGGTCCAAAGCGACTCCCAATTGGAGATTGGACTCTTTATTGGATAGGGCTTTGAAAATTCTAGACTTCTTGCACGATCATAGCATTAATCATATGTATAGAGAAGGTAATGGGATAGTAGGTAAATTGGGAAATGTAGTAGCTAATGGACTCCTCCTTAACAAACTAGGTCCTATCGATGAATAAGAAATGTCAAGGGAGTGGCGTAAGTTCTGTATGGATAAGAGGAGAAGAAAAAAATTTATAAATTTTTTATTATGCATAAGTGGTGGGTATTATCTCTGGTTGTTCTCTTTGGTTAGTGCAGGACATTTTGGATATATTAGGTCAGAGATTTGGGTTGTTGAGTTGGCCACCCTTCCACATGAGACATGTCAGCTACTACCCAGTAGTAAGAAAATATTATGTTTTCTATTTAGAAGGCTAGGTGAATATTTGCATTTAATGAAGCAATATGGCAGCTAGGATAGGCCAACTAGCTTCACACAAGATTTAAGTCACATCATATTGAATTTTGGTTGATATGTAAGATTTGGAACATTTCAAAACAATGGAAAAGATGATCAAGCTCTATATATTAATAAAACATTTATTTTTTTCCTTATCAATAAGTTAATAAAAATTTGGGAAATATTTCTATACATACATTCCTTGGCTTGGTTGAATTTATTTGAAGTTGTGAGGTGGTGTTTTGGGTAGGTTTTTAGATGGATTCGCCCATTAGGCTTATGTTTAAGAAGAGGTAGATGGCCTTTTTAAGCATTGTGACCAATAAGTGCCTAATAGAAGTGACGAATCATTCTTGTCATTTGTTCATCCATGTGGTTAAGAGGGTTTTGGGAGATGAATTCATTTGAGAAAATCATAGATACATAGTGAATTTGGACATCCTTACTTTCTTTCTGGCATCTGTCTTATGGATGGGGGTGAAGAAGCTCATGTTTAAGGATCTCTCTAGAACGGTATTCAAAAATGGTCTCCTGGGTGATATTGAGCGGGTGCTTCATAATGTGGATGGGAATTTAACCATTACCTATCCCAAGCATTACTTTCATTTTAGATTCTCTAGGAAACTGTTTCCAAGATTTTGGGTGATTAATAATAGTGATATGCCTCTACATATCAAAAGACCCATTGCTCAAACGAGTCTATAATTTCTTAAAAGACTCATGGGTTTCACTTCAAATATTTTATTGTTTGGTGTCATTGGTGATGCAATCGATGAGGAGGAAGATTAAGTTGTGGATTTTAAAAGAGATGAAAACATTAATGGTATGGGTAGCGATGATTTGAGTGATTGTTGGAGTTACTTCCACTGTAGGAGCTCGTCAAACTCATGCCCCTAGAGTGGATGAAGTTGTTCCTTCAAACATCTCTTCCTTTCTGGAGTAACCATTGTTTTGTCATAAATTCAAATATTTTTTCTCTGGTCACCTATGTAGACTTGTTAAGGGCATTATGTATTTCTTTGTTTCAAGACAAAAATTTTGTCACATTTCGATTGACATGTTTTGTGGGTAGTTCTAGTTTAGTAGAAAACTATGGTCTATTTCAGGGCTTGGCCCTCTGTTATATGTAATTTTTTGTTATTAATATAAATACTTTGGCCTAGACCCTTACTCGAGCAAAAAAAAAATATATATATATTTTTGCTGAATTTCTATTTAAAGATAAATTTAAATTATATTATTACAATAAAATAATTAATATTAATATTATTACAATAATTAAAATAACTTATAATCTAACCTTTAAAAAATAGAGATATCTCATATTATTCTTAAACCTAAATCACTTAAATAGAAATGGAACTATTAAAGTAAATTAATAAAGAATAAAGACAAATTAAACTATTGGCACTAAAAAGTCTAAGAAGAAACAATTCACTTAGCTAACCTTCCTTGATTAATATATTATTTGAGCTTGACAACACTACACCTTCCTTCACTTTAAATTGAAATACTTGATATAAAAATTTGGCTATATTCCCATATTTAAAAGCCTTTTCAACTCTTCAATATGAAATGAGTGGTGAAACAATATTTAAATGAGTGAAACGCTAAATAGAGGGAAGGGCTTAGGAGAAGATAAGGATAGAAGGTTGAAATAATCAAAATATAAGACTCTAAAATTAAGGTGATGAGACAAGAAGAGGTTAAATGAGTGGTGAAAGGAAATTTAAATGACTCAAATGTTAGATATAGGGAGAGCTTAGGAGAAAATAATGATGGTGGGTTAAAATAATCAAAATATAGGGCTCCAAAGTTAAGGTGATGAGACAAATCATATGGAGTATGATGGGGATTACCTATGGAAAAACCTAAAAACAAAAATTCAATATTTTATTTGATATAGAAAATTTAATAGTACCCTTTCTCTTACAATTATAAAATTTGAATTTAATAAATGTATTTTATGATGTTTAGTATTGGGACCAACAAGTTGTTTCTACACTATGACCCCAAAAAGGGGATGAGGGCCTTCATTGTGGTGGCGACATAAAAAAGATTGGTGAAATCAATAAAAATTGAAAGAAGAGGATTTATACAAAGATATGAAACTAAATTTATTTAAGAAAAATGATCTAATAGTAGATAAATATCCATCTTCTATAATTTTATGAGTTTATAAAAACTTATCAATCATGTTCAATTTTAAAACATGAAATAAATTACTCTCTCCAAAAAATAAATTGCATACTTCAAATTTATTATTGAAAGTTTAAACACTCTTACAAAACTCTTAATAGACCCTAAATCTATTATATTGTTTCTTAAATCTTAGATTGACATAATTTGTTATATTATTTGCAACAAATAATAAAACCTTTAACATTATCATAGAATCTTTGAAAAACCTTAAATTGAGATAGATTTTATTATATTATAATTTAATTGAAATAGTAAACCCTAAAAAAAATAGAGATCTCTCATATTATTCTTAAGTCTATATTACTGAAATAGAAATGGATCTCTTAAAGTAAGATAAACAAAGAAAAATTAAATTATTAGCAATTAAAAAGTGTAAGAAGAATCTATTCACATACCTTGTGACTTTCCTTGATCTATGTATTATTTTAAGCTCTTACAACACTACACCTTCATCATGAATTGAAATACTTGATAGAAAATTTTGGCTATAAATTTGGTTATGTTCCCTTGAATTAGAAAGTTTTTTAACTCTTCAATGTGACACCAATGGTGAAATGACATTTAAATGAGTGGAATTTTAGATATAAGGAGGCTTAGGAGAAGATAAAGATGGAGAGTTGAAATAGTCAAAATATAGGGCTCTAAAATTAAAGTTATGAGACAAATCATATGGAATATGATGGGGATTGCACATGGAAGAACCTAAATAAGAAATTAAATGTTTTATTTTATATACAACAATTAATAGTAGCATTTCACTTTTAATTTTATTTCATATATGATGTAGACCTAAGCAAGGAAAATAGATATGAACTTGTGACAAAAAATTTGGGTTGAAATGTTTGGACTACGGGGAGCAAGTTGCTCTATGCCGCTGAATATTGAGGGAAAACAAGCTTGTTTTCTTTTCAGATCAAGATGATGCACAATATCCACTATCAGAAGGTTGTAAAAATATTTTGGGACCAAGGGTAGGTGGTCATCCTAGTCCTTCACTTTTTGTGCCTTAAAAAGTTGAGATTGATTGTCATTGTCTACTCTATCAGATTCCTTTCTTGTAGATCCTAAGATAATTTGCTCAGATTTGTAATGTTTAATTGAATATTGATGATGTAAATCTCTTTAGATGTGATGACAAATATTAATGCAATAACATGACAACACATAGAAGAGTCCAACACTAAAATATGCTTGCACAAAAGTTTCCATGATTTTCTCCATGATGCTTGAAGGATATGGTGGGATGAAATAATTCCTTGAATGCTTGAGAATGCTTTATGATGACTGCTTAATGAAGGCACAAATGATGGGGTAGAAGATGGATGTCAAAATTAACTGATATGATGCCTTTGTATAGTGTTCGCTAGGTAAACTACCAATTAGGTTGACCTCCAATGTTCACATTGAGGTACGGGGACCAAAACTCATTAGGTAGGGAGTGCCCTGACTTATTTAAATTGGGGCCTATTTAAGGGGGGTCGTGGCACCTAGGAAACCCTAGTCTAGACAAGGGTTCCTGAAGCACCCTTGTCCTCCCAAAATAGGGTAAACAAGGTCAGGTTTAGGAGCACATGGTCTGAGGATGGGTTCTACTCAGCCATGCAACTAAGTGACATCATATTTGGAGTAATACAAGCTAGAATGGACCTGGGGAAAGCTAGGATGGGATATGCTAAAGTAGGGACACAAAAGGTGGTGTAAATTGTACAAGGTTACAATTTAAAATGCTATATAAATTTCATTTTGGAGCATGTTAGTGCAAACATAAATTCACCATTGAATTTGGAGTCTCCAAGAAAGTTAGTTCTAACTTTTGTATTATTTAATTTCATCACTATATGATACAATTGTAAACTAGGGTTGAAAATTTAGATCTAATGTGTTTTTTTTTTGGAGCAATTTTTAGTCCAAATGGATGCTACAATAAAATTCCAAAGGTCCAAAAACTCATATTTTCATATAAAAAATTTTCACTTTCGACAAATTTACTTCTTTTGCAATTTTTTTATTTTGCTAAGAGATTTGTTAATAGAGGCTAAATTCAACCCTTTGAAAAGAAACATAACTTTTCATCTTTAAGTTGGATTTTTGTAAACAATATGTCATTGAAAATCTTTTTTATGTACTTTTCAGGGGTGTGGGTTTTGCTATTAGATATACCTTTTGGTAAATATTATTATTAAATAAAATTTAATAAAAATTCACTTTTGACAAATTTATTTTTTTTGCATTTTTTTTATTTTGCTAAGAGATTTGTTAATAGAGGCTAAATTCAACCCTTTGAAAAGAAACATAACTTTTCATCTTTAAGTTGGATTTTTGTAAACAATATGTCATTGAAAACCTTTTTTATGTACTTTTCAGGGGTGTAGGTTTTGTTATTAGATATACCTTTTGGTAAATATTATTATTAAATATAATTTGATCTTAATTTTTTTATTCTGATCTCATAAATTTTTACATAGATACCCATTTTTTATGATTCTTGTGAGATTGAAAAATTTAGGAGCTCCATCAAATGATTTATGAGCTCTTTTTAGATTCAACCCTTGGCACATTTTATTCAATTATTGATGTTTGCATTCCAGATGATTACTTAGACATGCTAGCACTTGAGAAGGTGTTGTTTTGACCAAACCAATTCATTTCAACTACTTGATATGTATTGATCTTTTATTTAACCATTTGAAGATGCATCATCATTATAACAATTATTTATTCTTGACACATCCACATTACAGTCAATAGTTTCACTACTCCATAAATAATGCAAGCTCTAGGATAATATAGCTTAATGAAAAATCAATTGTTTCACACCTCAAATAATTTTATGAATAAATAAGAGATTTCAAGATAAAGATAATGTTGTGCACTAATAAAATCACTATCAATATAATCATCGCGCCATGTTATATAATGATAAAATAAAATAGACTCACCTCCTTTGTCAACCTATTACTGAATAAAAATAATGCAATACAAAATCCTCCCTTATGTACAAAGAACAAGTTCATGTACGAATTGTTGTTTATATCTCACATAAATATCCAATTATTGGTGCCACCTAAGAGAGATGAGGAGCTCTAATGTATTTTAAATTTGTTTTTTTGTTTGATCTTCCACATGAACAATTGAATTGATGATATACATGCACTTCATAGTTATAGAAATAGAAAAAAATTAAGGACCCTACCACTAAATATTATAGAAACATACTATTCAATGGTGAAACAAATATTTGGACAACTTCCCATAATTGTTTATAATGTTTAACCATGGCATAGAGCTTATCTAACATCAAAATTGGGGAACATGAAAATTAAAAAATAAAAGGGGCTTGAGCCTACTACATAATAATGTAAATTTTTCAAACTAACAAAACAATGGGAGAACCTAACAACCTTGTGACACACTTTAGGTTTTTGGAAAGCAAAGGATTCTCAACTCAACATCATGATTGAGAACATCTACACAACCAACATTCTTACATTATTACAACATCTACTTATGTGATCCATAGTTACTATAGTCTATGTGTACATGCATAAAATAATGAAGGGTGGAACTTCCAAGCTATGTCATGGTTGTAGACTACCTAATGGTTTACTATAATACTTGAACTTAGAAACTTTGACAATACATTAAAAAAGCAAGGGTCAACACATAAACTTGATAACACATGGGGAATGCAAAGGTTGTTGGATTAAAAATATCAACATCCACACAATAATTTTTGTTTAGTGACTATTCTACATAGACACAAATGGATCTTTTGTCAATAATGATATCTATGTATGACTACTAATCACACAATACATGAGCACAACATCACATGTCAACATAAAGGAACATGATATTGTTTAATCAAATCTCAACCTTTGAAACTTAATATTATCATTAAAATATATTGGTAGAGCACACTAAAATCATAAAGATCATATGTAGGCAACCATGGCTATATTAGTAGAGCACACTAAGATCATAAAGATCATATTTTGGCCACCATGTGACTATATTAAAAAGAACAATAAGTGGAAGGTGAGATATGGAGAATAAAGAGTCATAATTGGGTTGAGGAGGGGGATATAGGACAAAATTAAAATAATTTAATGGGGTCCATTAAATTAATAACTTGCATTAACAATTAACGATAGGTCATAAAAAATGGGTGCACACAAGATGGTAAAAAAAATTACAATCATGGGTGCAAGCCAATAGGTATTTTAAGCAAGTGCTGTTTAGATTATAAGGCTTTGTTACAATAGAAGATTATCTATTATAAAACAAAGATGAATTTATAGTCGTAACAAAACTAACATAGTAAATGGTGTTTCTTCTTATTGATTTGTGTAATGTGATTTATAAAAGATTTTGAAGACCACTTGTAAACTCCTCACCCATATTTTGCACATGCATTCCAACTAAAATACCTAATCATATATATTTATTAAATTATACACATTTCACTTAATATTGAAGTTATATATTAAATTACAGTGTGATTTAATTAAAAATCATAATATATACATACAATAAGATATGGCTTTAAAAATTGATCTGTTAGACAAACTCCCTTCAATCTTGGGACTATCTAAGAAGTCATCCAAGCTCATCATCATTCGCCTACTAACTAAAACAATTTACATAAAATCAAAACACATTAAGATATAATAGCAAATAAAACAAAATATACCCAAATTGTGCCTACCACAAGTATGCTCTCCATTTTGGAAATAGCCACGCAACGATATAAATCGCTAGCCATATAAGATAAAAGAAACACACCAGAGAATGCGCCTCTTATATAGCCAATGATTTATTTGGGTGCATAACCAGTTCCTCCATTTTGACATCGTCTCATAACCCAATCAACCAATACACACAAACCAACAAACAATGACTATTTAAAACAAAAATAACCTAAACAAAGACACATTGACATAAAGTAAAAGACCACCAACAAATTCTTGCATGCGGTATAATGTAAATTAGCAAGAGAATACGATTGAGCATGACAAAAACATTAGCAAAACCGTGAAATATTAAACTTCATATTATTAACTTTATTGTCATTAAATAAACGAAGATATTTTGGTGTGGCCCGAATTTTACTAAGTCAATCACTCACAACCATAATAGGCGTCTGGTCAAAGAAGGCATCTCACCTCTTAATTTTTTACTATTATTAATGTGGAAAAATGTGAAACGCATATTCTTCTTGTAGAATAGAAAAAGTCCATCAGGATTTGTAATGGAGGGTAAAACTAGAACTCTAGCATAGTTGGATTAGACAACTAGTTTTAATAATAATAAAATGATAGGATGAATGCGCCAAAAGATGGCATCTCAATACTTTGGTTTCGTAATTTATTATTTTCATTAATATAAAATCAAAAGTTATAATTTGTATGTTCTTTTAAAATTCTGTCTTACCCGTGAAAGAGATAGTCCGGTTACATCAGACGGGTCCTTTGTTGCTTGATTGTCATTTTCTTTAATCTGTTTCATATAAGTCTGATAATAATTGTCCATGTTATGATGTCACTACCATATAATTCCACGTAATATTTATTTCAAGGCATTCAAATATGTATGATACATTTTGGGAGATACATGACCATAAATATGTAGTGAAAATTACTATTCTATTTTTATTTTGATCAAAATAAATTAAATTGGAATGCTAAACACATTCAACAAAATTATTAATAAATTTTGTGTACTACCGTGGTTGAACTGTGAAATTGATGCTAACTAATGTGTATGATGATTTTAATTATCGTAATTGAATGATATAACTTTAAGTAAATTATTTTGATTATACACATTATGGATATATTGATGTTTTATTGAATGTGCATAGGTAATTGATTACTAGAGAATGGAAGAAACATCATGACCCTGACCTTAACCATCTCCACCCTAAAATAGTTATAATAAGTCTATTTGCACTAAAACCGTTCGGGTGAACTATGTTAACTTATTTTCTTAAAGATTAAATCTAAAATCTTAATTCAATGTTTTGATGGATAGGTATAATTCATTGGGGCCTAAAGATGTGAAGTTGGGTGCAAACGTATAGAAAATTTAGTGATAATTTTATTGTCAATAAAAGTGATTTTAAAACCAAAAAATTTTTAAAAGGTAAATTAAAATTCTTCATTTTTCAATTTAAACCAAAAAATATGCACAATTCAAAAATGGAATTTTTGTAGTTAACCTGGAGGGAGACAAATTAGTTTTTGTGTTGGAACTTCATGGAGCAAATTGACATTCCATTTTTGTTTAGGTCATTGTTTGAAAAAAAAAACCCCACTGTTATTTTTGTTTAGGTGGTTGTTTGAAAAACTTACATTCATAAGATATATATATATATATATATATATTAATGAATTTCTAAATACATGCAAAATTATACTTTTTGGAAATCTTTTTATAAGGGATACATACAAAAAAACTTCTAAATGAATTCATTTGACCCCCCAAAAAGATAATGCAAAAGTGATTTTTTATTAGCATTTTGATGGGTAAAAAGGAGACTCCATTGCAAATATGATTTAAGACTAGAGAGGTTCTATCCAAGGGGTTTTGATCTAAGAGGCTTTGATCTAACCCTCTTTAATTAATTCTTTCAAATGGAGCCTCTCAAGGCTTAAATCATTATATTTTCTAAAAAATATGTTATTTTAGCAAAAATCAAGATGTACCATTTTGTAATCCACTATTGTGGGATGTTGACTTAGTAGGCTAACAAGCCTTTAGTGTCTTCCCCAACATCGACATAAAAATTAATAGATAAAACTAAGCTAGTTATAGAACTACTTTATGTACATGATTTATTATTTATGTTTAAAAATATGTTCTGATTAGATTAAAATAGGATAGGCCCAAATTATTACATAGCTAGTAAAGAGAAGAAACCCAAAGTCTCACAAGGAGTGAGAGCCCGAAACTAGAAGGCCACCTACCAAAAAGAAAATAACCCATTTGACACCTACAACTAAACACCACAAAACTAGAAGACAAGACTAGATGAAAAAGACAAAAATAAACAGTCACACCCCCATCGAAGACACAAACCTATGACCTTCCTATTGGGGGGGTTCTCCATTTTTCAATCTTGACTCATCACTTTCAATTTGTTAGAAAAGTAGAGCCTCTTGCTCAAACATTTACCTAAAGAAATAACAGGGGATTTGACACAACTTTCATCCTTGACACTAACAACTCCATTCTTCTACCAAGAGAACATTCCAAGTGATGTTTCCTTTTAGCCTACCTCCTTTTGATTTCCTCCTAAATGGCTTAGAGAGCGACACATTTATTCTTCAATATTTTATTTTTTTAGGCTATCATTTCCTCCATTTTCCTCTTGAGGGATAACTAGTTATCCTACAAAACCTCAATTATCTTCATTGTCTCCTTTTTATCATCCTTCTAGTAAATATTTTCATATATCCCCCTTCAATTTCTCTTCTTTCCCTTCACACTTCTCAAGTGTATCCACTAAATCATTTTCTACCACCCAAACCCTTTTATGCATTGCCCAAGTGGAATCTATTATGTCCACCTCAGTGGGGGCCTTAACCTTGTTAATTTTCTTTTCCGCCACATTTAGTTGGCCTAGAAGCTAATGGATTATAGTTTCCTATTTTTTGTAGGCATAATAGAGCTCTTTGACCTTATTGACAAAGGTAAGGAAATCACATTTTCCTAGTGAGTTAGCAAGTGAGGGGGGAGGGGAGCCAAATGAGGGGGTAGAAGGTGTGGAAAAATTACCAGTAGGGTTGTCTGGAGTTCAGTCCAAACTAGTAGACCACAAGAAAGAAAAGTCTTGAGGAATGTTTTCCTCTACCTCTGGCTCTTTAAAAATGCATTTAATAATGAGAGGGGCTATGGGGTTCTTGTTTTCAACTGACCTACTAGGATTAAACTGGGTAGGGGCCCCTTTGGGCTTAGGAGTGGAGATGATGACATTAATTTCTGGGTTAACTAAAGTTCAACACACAAAGTGGGATTAGTGGGGGCAAGGAGTTGCTCATCATCCCACAAGTGAGGGTCAAATTTTGGTAGAAATTATACAGATGTAGAATAATCCTCTTTTGTAGGGGAAGGACATTATTAATTTTAGTTATGACCATAGACTGAGAGATAGACAAAAAAGGCCAATAAGGGAAATTCATCTTCACACCATACCTTAAATGGTTAAGAATGGGGAATAGCTAAGAATGGAACCATTTGAATATCCCATATAAAGTGATGTACTTCATTAGGAGTGGCATGTCCTCTTTCAAAATTTGAGGTAAAACATCTCTTTTGAACTTTCTTTGGAGGAAAGTAACTTTCTCTCCCAACTTTAGGAACCTCAAAAAATTTGCCTTATTGAACTACCCTTAGGTTTCTTTGGGAAGGTCATGCCTTCCACTACAAGACCAATAGCAGCCATAGCTATTTCCATAGTCACCATGAACTCCACACCCCCCACTTTGACTTTTCCCTCATTGCAGGATTGGTCAAACTACTCAGATAGAGAAGGGTTGAATCTTGTCATGCCCTCAACAAATGTCACCAAATTGCCTTCCAAAAAATCCATTTGAATCTAGCTTTAATTTTTTTTAAATTGTCATATTTGTCTGACTCGGTTTGAATAAGAACACCACCCATGGTTTTCTTAGAGATGGAGAAATGGGATGGAGGAAGTAGCTTTGGGATAATAATAGTTAAAGATGATTTTGAAGGAAGCGTAGCTTTGACTAGATTTAACAATGTGAGTCCACATCACTAGATGATTGAAGTACAATGTGGATAGGATAATAATAAAAAGGAAATTGTTTAATTCTTTAGGTCCCATTGGGACTAATGTCTTCAAGAATCATGACATGAATATCATCAAGTAGCTCGTACAACATCTAAATATTGAGCTCATTGGAGAAAGGACCAAGGTTCAATAGCCTATTTGTATTCCTATTGCCTTCCCTAAGGGTTTGTTGAATGCCAAGGTGGCCAAAGGATTTATATGAAGCAAAAAAATTATTCTAGTGGCTGAGATTCATTAGAATATTTTATTAGCTTTGTATAAATTATTTTCATCAAGAATTTCTATTATAGTTCACTCAATTGCTTCCTCTTCAACATTAAAATTTATCATATGTTGTCTTTGTTTTATCGTTTACATCATATCCAGTAGAATCATCCTATAACATCTCCAAAGTCTCTTTTGTGTGCTCAATAAATGTATGAGGAATGTCATCTACTTGGAGTATTTCTTCTTCTATCATTTACTTGAAATAAATTTTGAAAAGGGGAAATATAAATTAGTACTTTATAAAATAGTTTTAATGTGATATATAATTATAATTAAAAATTATATAAAATGAAAAATACAATATTTCAAACAAAAGACTTCATGAAATTCTTTATGGATTGTTACACAATAATACAATACTCTATAACTAAAAAAATGCTTTTTTATAAAGATGATAATTAAAAACTTCAATTTACATTGCTGAAAAAAAATTATACAGTGGCCTTAGATAGCCATAAAATTTATTAAAAAACATACAAAATAATGTTATTAAATTTCAAAACACATCTAACCAAATTATGAAATATTGATTATTATATAACTACAATTTAAATTTATAGTCATAATAAATACTTGAAAAGTTGAATGAAAGTCTTATATAAAAATATTTCACAATAAGTTAAGTGAGTCATAAAATTATAATAAAAATAATAAGAACAATAAACACATCTATTAATTGTATGATGCAAAATGTTAAGTGAGGTTGAATCACTTTCAGTCATTCATCAAAAAAAAAAAAGAAAGAAAGAAAGAAAGAATTGTGAGAAATAGAATGCACATAAGCCTAATAAATGTTGTAGAGCTAAATTAGAAGAATAAACAAGACATTTAAAAACATCCAATCAAATTCCTTATATGTTATTATACTAAAGTGGCTACTAGTAGGTAATCTCTCATACATGTCAAGAAAATAAAACGAATAAGGCATAGCCAACCTCAAAGCATAACCTAAGACATTTCTAGATTTTGATTTAATGTTTCTGATAAGCATTCAGTAAAACGCATAAACTAGCCTACTGCTCATACGTATGATGTGACAGACGTGGGACGGGGATTGCAGTTAACTCTACAGACTTCTTTAAAGTAATTCCAAGCTCGTCGCTCATGTCCATCTCTTCACAGCTCATCCCATCTGGAAGCATCCACTCAAATGAATGAAGTAACGAAGCCAAAATCAATTGAACCATACGACTTGCCAATGGAAGCGCAGCACAAATCCTTCTTCCCGCTCCGAACGGAATTAACTCAAAGTTTTGTCCCTTGTAATCTATCTTGCTATTCTCACCCTCCAAAAATCTCTCAGGCAGGAATTCTGAGGGCCTCTTCCAAATTGAAGGGTCCCTCCCACTGGCCCACACGTTCACCAATACCTGGCTGTCTTTGGGTATCACAAATCCCTGGACCACGCTGGCGCTTTCAGCTTTGTGGGGAAGCAGCAGGGGAACAGGGGTGTGCAATCGGAATATTTCTTTAACAGCTGCATGAAGATAAGGCAAACGATCTAAGTCAGATTCTTCCACTCTTCTGTTACATCCAACAACTTCATCCAATTCTTGTCGGGCTCGGTTTAGTTTCTGCGGATTGCGAATGAATTCTGCCATGGCCCATTCTACTGTTGAAGTTGTCGTTTCAGTACCGGCGATAAAAAATTCCTGAAAAAGAATAGACAACTTAAAAAACAATCCAACTCCACACAAATTTCTACTAAATGTTTATTTTCAATCATTTCAATACATACAGCTATCAAGGCTCGAATATCAACGAGTGTGAATTCTTGACTTCTGAAATCCAGCAGGACATCCAGAAAATCCTTCGTGGAGTCGTTCTGCCTAAGGCTTTCACTTCCGGAGGCGAGCCTTTTCTGTAGGAACAAATCAACAAAGTCATACATCTCCTTGAAATGCTTGGCCATCTGACGGCACACACCCTGCGGGTCCAGGAACCGTAGAAACGGGAAATAGTCCACCAAATTGGGCTTTCCTCCGAGCCTCATCAGTTCACACACGGAATGGTTGAAGGCCGCAGAAGCTGGATTGTGGGGATCGAAGACTCTTGTGCTGAAGATCATGTTGCCTAACAAATTTAGAGACGTGCAGAACACCGTCCGCCCAATATCCACAACCTTTCCCTTGTCATCATAAAGTAGTCTAATTGTATGAAATACCTCATCTCTTCTGAGATGTTGCAGAGCTTCCTGTCTTATGCTGCTGAAAAGCTCAACAGTTGAAATACGTCGGAGATGGCGCCACTGTGCTCCGTAATCGCTAAAAATTAGGGACGACTTGTGGTGAGAAACAGATTTGACGCCTTCTATCACCGTCCGTCCAGCGAAGAGGAGGTCGTGTGTTTTAAGGACCTCCTTGGCCATGGCAGGAGAGGACACCACCACTGTTGTTTTCATTCCCAGACGGAGAGTCATCAGTGGGCCGTATTTCAGAGAGAGGGCGTAGAGAGACTCGTGAGGCCTTTTTCCCAGCTGAAAGAGGTTTCCCACAATAGGCCAACCAGGAGGTCCAGGAGGCAGAGGACGCCCTGTCCTCCGCTCTCTTCTCCATAGAAAGAAGAAGAATAAAAGCGAAGCAGAAGTAAGGAGCACAGAATACCATGAAAACAGTGGAATGTCCATATTAACTGCAAACAAGGAGATCCTTATTTTCTTTTGTTTTCCAGTGTACACTATCTATATTTTATAGGCAGAGTAGGTGCGAGGACTTGATTTTGCTCTCTGATTTCCATGTCGTGGCACGTCTTTGTGGACTTAATTCTTCCCTGGTTTCCAAGTCGCAGCACGTTTTTGATTTTGCTGAGTTTGCAACTTCAATAGACAAGACGTTTATGTTGAATGGGCTTTCGTTTATGTTGAATAGGCTTTTGGAAGGCACAAGTTTGAATTGTTCTATTTATCTTTGGGAGAAGCAACCGTGTCCTATTCATCATCTTCTATCTGAAAGAAGAATAAACTAGCAATTGCACCTTGGTGTGCAATGGGTACGCCGAAAAGATGTCGAAGATCAATTAGAGAAAAATTTGGTCTTTTTTTTTTCTGCATACATTTGTATAGTACATGAGACCAATTAATATGTCATTTATAAAATAATGTTGTTTATGCAAAAAAGGTCTCAATGTAGAATTGATAGCTTGAAATCAACTAACAAGGATATAAACATGATTGAAATAAAAACCTCTAAATTAGGAAGATAAAAAGACTTTATTATTAACAGGATCATGTTATATATGTGATAAAGAGAAAGGGAGAGAGAAAGGGGGAGAGATAGACAGCAAAAGAGCAAAAGAGAGGGGGGTATAGAGAGAAGTAGAGGGAGAGATAAAGAGAGAGAAGAGAGAGAGAGATAGATAGATATGGAAGAGATAAATACATAATTCTGGAGAGAGAAAGAGAGGGAGATAATGAGAGAGGAATAGAGAAAGATAAGATGAATATATCAAGTCACATATAGAGAGGGAGATAGATGGGGGTAGAGAGAGATGGAGAGATAGCGAGATGGAGAGGGAAATTTGGAAGAAGAAATATGGAGAGATAGATTTAGAGATAAAGAGGCAAATAGATATTGATATAGAGGTAGACATGAAGATTTAAAGAAAGAGAGGAAGGAGACAAATAGATGGAGAGATAGATAGAGGTAAAGGAGGAGATAAAGATAGAAATAAATAGGGAGAGAAAGAGAGAGGGAGAGTGAAAGGTAAATAGGGGAAGATAGAGAGAGGGAGAGATAGAGATATATGGGAAGAGAAAGAGAGAGGTAAAAGATAGACAAATAGATAGGGGGATAGGGAGGGAAGGAGTGAGGGAGGCAAAGATGAAGGGAGATAGAGAGAGGGAGAGATAGAGATATATGGGAAGAGAAAGAGAGAGGTAAAAGATAGACAAATAGATAGGGGGATAGGGAGGGAAGGAGTGAGGGAGGGAGAGCTGAAGGGAGATAGAGAGGGGTAGGGTAGAGAGAGGGGGGGTAATATAGATAGATAGAAAGGGATAAGGAAAGATATAGAGAGATAAGGAGAGAGATAGGGAGATATAGGTAGAGAAAGATAAGAATGTAAAGAGATAGAGAGGAGTGAAAAGGTGGATGGAGAGATGGTGGATACAAATAAAGGGGGGGGGACTAAAAAAGAAATAAAATGACAAAGACATGTAATAGGGAGAGGTAAAAGAGAGGAAGAGATATTAAAGATAGGGAGAGAGAAACAAGGAGTGTGTGAGCTTCCATGAGTGATATAGAGATATGGAGAGAGGGATATAGAGAGAGAGAGAGAGAGGGAGGGAGGAGGAAGAGAAATGAAGAGAGGAGAGAATAAGTAGAGTGATGTGGAAAGAACAAGTGTCGAGGAGAGAGGAGGTGATATGGATAGAGAAAAGGGAGAGAAAGAGATAGGGATAAAAAATAGGAGAGATAGAGATAAAGATATATAGTGGGAAAGATAAAGCGAGTGAGATGTAACACTATAGAAATAGAGAAGAGATATAAAGAGGAAGATGGAAATATAATATAATATTTAATTTAATGTATTATATAGTGTTATAATAATTAATGCAACATTATTAATATAATAATGTAATAATTTATTTTGTATATTATATAATTTATTATATTTAAGTTATAATAATTAATGAAATATTATAATTATTACTAATATTTTAATAACTATATATTTTATTAAAAAAAGGAAAAAATGACTAAAGTCTATTTTACAAAATAAATTAAATCCAAAAATATAATTGAATATAAAAATCTTATATAATATGTTTTTAATTTTAATGAATTTAAGAAAGAAAAAAATAAATGGGGAACACATTGTGATCGCTTGCTTAAATGTGGTTTGTTAGATTTGCCTTGTAAGAGAGTTGCTTATATTTTTTCATCCTACTATTAACAATTATTCTATTTAAATATTATATGGCCTAAGTTATTTCTTTATTAAAATCAGTTTCATGTATTTTTTTTTTGTGTTTTCTCATTGATTGCTAAGATTGTACCTATATTTTTGTGTTTCCCCATTTCAATGTCCAATAAAAAATGAGGTGAAGTGAAAATTTAAATTGTTTCTTATGTTTCCCACTTATTTCCCTAGCAAACACAGTAAAAATTTGGTATAGCAAAGGTGGCAAACATGGCATATTTGCATGATTTCAAGTTTCAATTATAGGGCACGTGTGTATACAGGTGGGTGTTCCTTGGATGCTGGGTGGGATAAATGGAGAGCAACTGAATCTTTTCCACAATTATTATCGTTTTTCTTCTGTGTTACTACTTGTAATATGATTCATTTGTAGGGAGTGTAGGGAGTGCATTGCAGCACCTATGGAGCATTAGTAATGCACACACAGTATAGATCAAAGACTTTCTTTGAAATATTGTTTACATTGCATGACAGGTAGGTAGCTATTGCTATTAAGCCATAAACCAACCAGGGAGAAAACATGGACATGATCATGTCCCATAGCATTTGCTAGGCACCTTGGAAACATTGAACTTATTGCAGTTACCATCAATGATGTAGTTATTGGAGGCCCGACAATGGGAATTATGGTAATTTAGAATACAAAATCTCCACTAACTAGGTCAATAATCAAATTGAAAAACTGTTGAAGCCATTATTTCTAATTTGGGCAGTTATTTCTTCTATTGTTTCTTATGTGTTTTACATAGCAGTGCATTGGAGACATTATGTGGGCAGACCGTTGGAGCAGGGGACATTCAGATGTTGAGTGTGTATATGCAAAGATCTTGGATTCTTTCCATAGCCACATCAATTGTACTTACTCCTCTTTACATATTTGTTGGGCCAATACTCAAGGCATGTGGACAATCTGAGAGATATCTCAAGTTACCTAGACATTTGGCTTATGGATGCTACCCCAACTCCTTGCATTTGCACTTTATTTCCCAGTTCAGAAGCTTCTCCAAGCGCAGAGCAAATTGATGGTTATGGCATGGATATCTCTAATTCTAACTTGACTTGAAATGACATGTTGTCCTGCATTGAATGCTGAAATAAGACGTGTTAGAGATGTACTTGAACAAGATAGGAAGAAAATCATAGCACAACTTTTACTTGAATGCGTGGACAACCGTGGTTGCAGGTAAAATGGACGCTTCTAATCCACTCAATCATCTTGCAAGGGCTTAGAAACAATATCAACCTCAGATTATGAAATCTGAGACTGTTCATTTCAAATAGGAGACGTCTTAGCAAGCGATGGTGTGGCTACAGAAATCTCCATAGTTACCATTTCTTTTAATCTTCTTGTCATAAAAGCATTACTGTCTAATCACTGCCATTGTGTAACTAGCGAGTGCAAAGAGTAAATATCGATTTGACATTCACTAAAGGAGCGCAAAGTCCCAAACATCAGCTATGGGTTCATTCTAGGGATTTTGCAATGCATTTGACAACAGGTGACAACAGCTGG
Source organism: Cryptomeria japonica (assembly GCF_030272615.1). NCBI lineage: Eukaryota > Viridiplantae > Streptophyta > Pinopsida > Cupressales > Cupressaceae > Cryptomeria > Cryptomeria japonica. The sequence goes on from NC_081410.1 coordinate 571,515,331, forward strand.
GTGAATGAAAAACAAACGATGATCTGAATCGTCTTGCACTCTATCTAGAAGAGTCTGCATCGTGGATGTGAAACAAATAGCTGGTCCATTTCAGATAAAGAGACACCTTCGGCATAAAGATTGGGGATATATTAAGTTTTGATTATTAGGTTTAAAAGTGTTAAACATTTGGAGTTGATTGATATTCTCTAGGTTTAATATATTGCTTAATGTATGTGATTTAAGACTGAAACTGAACCAGCAATAAGAGCACAAAAAAAAAAAAATTCAAAAGTAATCCATGATACTCCTTTACAGGGTCCACTTAGGTATTTTAAGAGAGAAACCATTCACATGAAAGAGACTCAAGCATAATAATTTGTTTTTTTTGTCAAAAGAATAAAACATGACAAACATTCTTACCTAGTTAATTACAACTTTCACTTATCCTATATAATATCTTTATTGATATTAATGAATAATTTTTTTGTAAAAGGAATAAAATACAACAAACATTCATATCCAATTAATTATAACTTTTACCTACCCTCGATAATATCTTTAATAATATCAGTGAATTATTATTTTTTCAAAAAAATAAAATACAACAAACATTCCTACCTAGTTAATTACAACTTTCACCTATCCTATATAATATCTTTATTCATATTAATGAATTATTTTTTTTGTAAAAGGAATAAAATACAACAAACATTCCTATCTGATTAATTATGACTTTTACCTATCCTTGATAATATCTTTAATAATATCAATGAATTTTTTTTTTTCAAAAGAATAAAATACAACAAACATTCCTACCTAGTTTATTACAACCCTCACTTATCCCAAAGTAAATGTATGAAAGTGTTTCAATGATATTCATCAATAGACATCCTAAAATCCAAGTCAAAGACTATAAATACATTTCTTTTCTATTTATTCAAACTTTAATATACAAGTTGATAATCTATTCCATAATAAAATCTTGAAACTCCATGGATGGGAAAAAATTATCATGAGTTATAGAAATAATTATTTCTTAATTTTAATCTAGTAAGAACTATTTCTTTCTAGAGATATTGAGTGCATACACAACACCAACTATTACTAACAAACAAATGACCAAACTAAGATTAAGAACAAATTTTATTTGACTAATTATATTGTTGATCAATAGAAGACATAGATGAAATGGCTCCATCTAGGAAATCATTCTTCTAACATCACTTAAAACATGTCAAGTAAGATTCAGCATTACTCATAGCTTTGTATTTGTTTGAAGCTTTTTATTATTTTTCTTATTTACATAAGAGTTTTAGGTTTGTCCATTTTTTCAAGCAATACATTTTTTCCCTATTCTTTCCTTTATATGTTAAAATTTAGATCTATCTTTATTGAAATACCCATTTCCTAACCCTCGATGCCTTGACCTGTGGTATCAAGTTATGCATATAAAATAGATTGTAGATTCTTTCTTACACTCGATAGGACTATAATATTATTACAAAATGACGTTACAATAGGTTTGACAAACTATACATGACATATACATCTACAACCATTTGAAACTTATTCTAACTTGATTTGACTAATTGTTTCTACCATTAAACCTTTAACATGACATTTAGGTGAGGAAATCAACTAGACTTAAAAGGGTTATACCCTTTGCTAAACAAGATCAAAAGTGTAGTCACATAAATCTGTCCACTTAATTAAATGAATATTTAGTATTTATTTGATTATTTAACCATCAATTAATAATTAATTAAATTAATATTTAATTAATTCATCTTAACCCTCTTCTCCTATTAATTAAATAAATTATTCAATTTATTTGATTTAATTCACTTAACCAAATTCAGACCATTAATTAAATAAATAAATCATATTTATTTAATTAAATATTCTCTCACATTTAAATAAATAAATCATTTATTTAAATCACCTTTATCCTCCACCCACTTGTATTTTCCTACAAAAGCAAGTTGCACATTTAAATAAATAAATCATTTATTTAAATCACCTTTATCCTCCACCCACTTGTATTTTCCTACAAAAGCAAGTTGCACAACTATTTTAAATAAATTATTTATTTAAAATCCTATTTATCCTCACCCACTTGAAACCTTTAATGGTTTCCCTTAAAGTATTCAAACTTGATGGCTTTAAAGTCTTCAAACTTGATGGCTTCCTTCTATAATCTTCTTAAGACTTTAATGGTTTTCCTTAAAGTCTTCAAGCCTTTAATGGTTTCCCTCAAAGTCTTCAAGCATTTTAATGCTTTATCTTCATTTTTCTCATTTAAATAAATTAATATTTATTTGAATATTTATCCAAATGCAAATTACACCATTTAATTAAAATAAATGATTTTATTTTAATTGAAAATACCAAAATTTCTCCCACTTGCATTTTCCTACAAAATCCACTTGTATGCCTAAACCCCTTCTAGATTCTTCTAAACCCTTCCTAATTAGCCTAATCCATCCCCTAAATATTGTCACATTCCTAAGCAAATTGGAGTCACTTCTCAAAGACTCCAAAGTCTTTGAAAAGCAATTAATGCTTTGTGTGTTCAACAAATTAACCCTCAAAGTCTTGGATAACCATTGAAGGCTTTCAACCTTCAACCACTTAATCCCCAAAGTCTCCAATAACCATTAATGGTTAATTCAACCCTCCCACATGGTTAAAACATTTGTTTTGACTCAACCTCTACCCAACCCAAAGGTCTCATCAGGCCATTAATGCTTTGACCATGATTATCTCTTAAACATTTGCACAAAGGTTTATCCTTGGATTAACTCTTAATCCAATGGGTAATCTTAATTTAGACTTGACCCTTACCTTCTAGATAACCATGAGGTCTTCTCAGGCCTTTAATGCCTCCAACCTCTTCTCTCAACCCAATCCTATGTTGACACTTGTCACCATTTTATTGGTGCCAATTGTGCACATGGATCCCCAACTTTCAAACTTGGCCCTTGATTAAACCATTCAATCTTAACCCTTCATTTCCCCATTTCTTCTATAAATAGAACCCTTCTCCTCAAGCAAAAGGAAGCATTTTAGAGTATTGTTGTTATACTGGCATTAGCATAGAGCTTTTTCATAGCATCACTATCTACTCTTGCATAGTATTTGCTTATCATATTCAATTATCTTGAATCTCCATATGGCATCCATGGCTAGTGCTAAAACCTGAGAGCTACACTCATTTGGGACTTGGAGAGGAGAGGAACAAGGGAGATCGCAACTATGAGCATCTTGATTAGCTATTTCATTCTATGTTTATATGCTTTCTATTTCATGCTTAATATCTCTCTTGATATGCCTGTTTAGGATAATCTTTTGTTGCTAACACTAACGTTTGTTTCTTGTGCTCTTGTGTGTGTTGCCATCAAACAGATTTTCTAATCCTTTTTGCAGAGCATCATTTGGTGAACCCGACGTGAATCCAAACACCAAAAAGATCAATTTTTTTTTTAACCAATAACATGTTTGAATGTTGAAAATGTCACACAGGTTGCGATTTTGACACTGTTTTGGTGCGTTTGGCATTATTTTGGCGCTATTCCCCCTGTTTCAGTGCTTTTCCCTTCTCTGTCTTTCCCTTTCTTTTAATACGTTTGTGTTAAATAGTGCCTCTGTTCAAACGCAGACTAGCGCTATTGTAACAAAACGTTGTACAAATCACCTCGTAACCAAAAAAAAAAAAAAACCAAAAAAAAAAAAAATTTAGGCTTGTAGAAGCCCACCAAATAGGCGGATTTTACTAACTATTTTTCTCTTTTGTGCAGATTTAAATTAGATTAAAAAGTAGATTTATATTTTTTACTAACTTGTTTTTTTGAAGTTGGTTTTAAAAATGAATTCACTTTTTATTTTGGTTTAAAATTAACTTCACATTTCAAATTTGGGCTTTTAAAAAAGAATCACACATTTGTTTGGGGCTCTTAAAAAGAATTTCATTGTTCAAAGGTAAAAAGAACCACAAACTTATACAAAAACAACTTTTTTTTTTTTTTGCAAGTTAGGAAACAAACTTCGTTTTGGTGCTTAAAATAAACAAGGCAAAATTTATTTCTTGCATCAAGATAAAACTCACAATCCACACTTCCATTTTTGGTGCAAATAAAATTCACAATCAACTTGTCTCATTTTTAAAGCAATCTTACTTCATGCAAACGTGTTTTTCATTAAGTTGACCAGGATTTTCAAATTCTAGTTTACTCAAACAATTGCCTTTGAAAATTAAAAAGAACACCATGATTGTTGGAGCAACATCTCCAAATAGTTAGATCACATTGCGATGACAAATTAAAAGGAACAAGTGAATTTTGTGTTTGGCACACTTGTGCAAAAAAGTTGGTCGAGTGGTCCTACCTCTAACACACACTATCCTCTCCCTTGGCTCTCGTGGTCCTAGGTGCAAGAGAAAAGTGTTAGTAACACTCAAATTTTATCTTTTTAAGAGAGGCCTGCCAAGGGATCGATACTCTTGGGAACGACCTCGAGCGGTAAATCCTTCGAGCCACTATAGAAATCAGGTGAGAGCGAAAGCTGTAGCCTTGGGTATAGCTGTTCCTACAGTGTAACTGGCCGAAAGGACAAACGGGCCCCACCACTAGTTACAAGGCTCTTAAGTGAGTCACTGCAGAATGAACTTATGTCCAAAGCCATCGAACATGACTAAACACCTTTAAGTAGTAGCCCACCTGTTCTATTGATTGAGGATATTTGAGATATAATTTAGTGCAAGAGCATAGAAGGTTTTGCTCCCAAGATACTCACCATACATATTTCCTTGAGTAGAAACATAGCTTTTTGAAAAGTCACTTGTGACTTGATAAAAGTGGTGACTCCCCCATCATAGGGATCATCTATTTGTTATGCTCGTGCAAGACTTAGTATATCACATCCTTACCTGCCACGGCGGGATTCATAAGGTATGTAGTACCAAAGTCGAAGAAATATCAAGATGTGGGCTAAATTTATCACAACTGGCCATTTGACCATAGGGATAAAGAGTGTTTGAAGTGTGTTCGTTTTACAGACCTAGTGCAAATTGAGCCGACTTCAGGCTTTGGAAATACACCTTAAAATAAATCTAAAGGAAGGGTCAAAAACAAGTCCAAGAATTGGGTTGATCTAGACCCATACTCATTTGTGCCTTTGAGGCTACAATCTTGTGTTTGTGTGCTTGCTTTGTTTTCTTGTCAAGGAAAAATCAGAAAATCAATCCCAAAAACAAAGTATTCATCCAACATCTGTCCACACAACCAAAAATACCAAAAACACAGTGCCAACAACGAAGAATCACATTTTATGACCATTCTTCACATCTTGCGAAAGAAGAAGTGTCATCAGAATATCACCTTGAAAAGGAGACCACTAAGCTCAAAGGCTTTGATCAAAAGGAGGAAATTCTTCTATATCAATCGACAAATCTTTGTCTCCCATAGAGTCTTTCTACATCGCATGCGTCTATACCTTCAAGGTAAAACAAACGAGTTTGATTCAGAATCATTGAACCGCAGAGCTTTTATGCAATATAGAGCTTTGAGTTATCACAAAAATCAAGGAGGAAAGATTAATCCCAACTTCTTCCCAAACATCTGTATCACCTACAACACAGCTCGAGAAGTGCCACCAACGCCTGAAAAGGAAGAGGTAGAGTTTGTTCCATTTGTAACACAAAGTTTTTATTGAAGTTGAAAACAAAACATCCATCATCTCACTCATACATCATCACTTCATCATCAATCCATCCCAACTCTCAAAACATTAAGAGGTTCTTGTCCCAAGATTCCTTTTTAGATATTGCTTAAAATAAAACACATCACATCACTTTTTAGATTGTTTCTACATCTAGGATAAGCTCATCCTAAGAGACACATCTACGCAGGTTAAAACTAGTTCATGAGTGAATCCTCTCATTACTAGGTAGTTAAATCTGTAACACATCTCAGATTTCTCTGCACCTTATCACATCAAATCTTATCAAAACAAACAAGCAATTCAAAGAAAGAATTTCGGTTACATCTACCTTAAAGTGCTAGAGATCCACATGCAACACAAATCACCAATCATCAATCTTTCATTTCATCAACAACTCATCATCATCTTTGATCAACTTCAACAAAAACTTGTAAACAAAATGGCTCAAACTCGATCACGGTCAAGGCAACGAGAAATAGAAATTGAGGAAGAAGAAGACGAAAATCTCAATGAATTTCAAGAAGCACTTGGAGGAAATATAAATGATGAAAACCCAAGTACTCCCACTCCTTCAACAATTGAAAGGGTTCAGCATAACCCTCATTTTAACAGATTGTTTGATGAAATACTCAGGAGCAACGCAGATGCTCACTTTTTAAAACTCGCTCAAGAAGGAGCCAAACTCCCCTCTGACTTTGATCTTGCCCAATTAAGACAAACATCAGAAAGACAAAGTCGCCATGAGGAGGAAGGAGGTAGAAATCACATCAGATATAACATTCCTCAAGGTAACCCACCACCTCCTCCTCCAAATGAAATGGAGATGTTGCGGCAACAAGTCGAGAATCTCGCCCAACAACTTCATAGTGGTGTTAAGACCAATCAATTCTCACTTAACGACATCTGTCCCTATCCATTTGATAGGAATCTTTATATGCCACCCTTTCCACGCGGGTTCGAAACACCAAAATTCGAAAAATATAGAGGAAAGGGAGATCCTCGCGATCATGTCCGAGAATTTCATTCCGCTTGTCTCGAAGTCGCATATGAAGACACATACTTAATGTGCCTTTTTCCCCAAAGCTTGGGAGGAACAACCACATCATGGTTTTCCCGACTACCAGGTGGCATAAGAACATTTGAGGAACTCATCCAGAAGTTCCTATCTCATTACTCTTATAACATTGAACGCGACATCACCATGGCTGATCTATGCAACACCAAACAAAAACCAGGTGAACTATTCTCAGTATTCCTGCAACGATGGCGCCAAATGTCTAGCAGACGTTCTCTTCAGTTACCTGAACGAGAACTAGTGGAAATTTTCATTTCCAACTTAAACGAAGAAATGGAATTTCACCTGGATGTCAAAGACACCGATTCTTTTAACGATATGATCACCAAAGGTATAAAATGTGAAAGGGCACTCATCAAAAAAGGACTCATCAAAATCTTTAATGAACCAAAAGATGGTCCTCGCCCGCGCTTCAATAGCGATAAACCGAACTTCTGGAACAAGAATAAGAACATCGTCAACGATGGAGTTGTGGATGCTCGGACTGTCCAAAATGCACAACCTGTGGTTCGGTTTGCAGGACAAAATCCTCCACCTCAAAATAACACAAATGTTCCTCTTAATCAAGGTCACATCACATCTCATGATGAACCAAGACCTCGTCCACAAAAACAAAAATGCACATACACTCCCTTAGGGGAACCCATTGAAACAGTGTTGCGACAACTCCTCTCTCAAAATTTGGTCACTCTACCTAAGCTATCAAACTATGAGCCTCAAGTCAAACCAGCATGGTGGAAAGATACTGAACACTGTGAGTTCCATCAAGGAAGAGGACACAAGACAAGTAATTGTCACCGATTGAAAGATCTCATTCAAGATCTTATTGATCGAGGAGAAATTGAGATTGAAGGACATGATCCAAAAATGACAAATAATGATCACCTGATGTTCAAGAATCCACTTCCATCACAAGATCAAAGGGGTCCTTCCACTTCCAGGCGAGGCACCGATACCACTGACTATACGCAGGCTGCGTATAACTACACTGTAAATCACCTATATGATGCCAGTGAACAAATTGCAACTATAACCTTCAAAAATCCCACCTCAAATTGCAATGTTGTTACACGTCGCGGCAAAGTTACCATAAAGGCAGCTCCACAGGGCACCACCTCTGTCCCGAAGCAATACAATCTTGTGGAACAATTAGACAAAACCCCTGCACTTATATCCATTTTGGAGCTTTTGCGTCTGTCACCCTCTCATAAAACAATCTTGGATCACGCACTCCAAGAGGCGTCAGTCCCTGCAAACCTAAACACGGACCAATTTCAAGCCATGGTTGGAACTCTAAAGTCATCACCTTGTCTCACTTTTTCCGAAAGTGACAACTCTTCCTTCCAACAACCTCATAACGCTTCGCTACACATTGAAGGCTTTGTCAACCAACACAGGATCAAGCGAGTCTTGATAGATAATGGAGCAGGCCTAAACATTTGTACACTACAGTTGGTCACAGCATTGGGATATGCACTAGAATCAGTGGATCCTCGCAAGAAGATCACCATCAAGGCCTATGATGATGCAGAGCGTTCATCCAAAGGAGTTGTGGTACTACCCATCCGAGTGGGCCCTGTGGTAAAACACATAATTTGTCAGGTTCTGGACCTTCCTCTGCCATATAATCTATTATTAGGGAGACCTTGGATACATGCCATGCAAGCTGTTCCATCTACCTACCATCAATGTATCAAGTTCCCACATAACGGGGTCGAGATCACAATCCTGGGCGATGCAAATCCCTTTGCATTTTGCCATAATATCAGCCATCAACCAGAGATTACCGTTCCTAATAATAGAGAAGCCATTTCCTCCACATCATATATAAATCCCGCCTCTCTTGCCAGTTCAAACACCCCTATGCCCAAGCAAGAAAAGCTAAAGATGAAAGTAGCAGAGGAAGGTCCTGGAGAATATAACTTGAGTCAGCTCTTTTGTGTGGGACAAATGCCTACTTCTCCTAGAACACATGGTAAACCACAGCAGTTGCTCCAGCAACCACTAATCACGCCTGCATGTGCCTTAATGCCTTTCATTCTTGGAAAGAGTCAAGAGGAAGAGACACAAGATGAGGACCTAGCAGAATGGATCTATAAAGATCCCATCACCACTGACAAACCGCGAGTTACACTTCCTACAGAACAGTATGGAAAAGGCCTCCTCATTATGCAAAGAATGGGATATGATGGTCAGAGTGCTTTGGGATACTGCAAACAAGGACGACATGAACCGCTTCTGCCAGAGTTCAAGCCCAAAGGTAATACAGGCCTAGGCTTTGAAAAAGAGATCCTTCCTAAACTCAGATTTAAAGGAAAACCTAGCAAACCATTTTGCCCACCTACTGTAAAGAGGACACCTTTCATAATCAAAGCACCATCAAGCAATATTGTCACTGCCCCATCGAGGCTCACAAACCCACCGCAACCATCATCAGTGCCAAAAATCCCACCAATTGAACTAGTAATCCCATCCACAGCAGTCATCACATCAATAAAACCATTCATAGCAGCAACTATATTGGAACCTGTAGCAGCATCTATGGCACCAGCCGTTCCAATAGAAGCCACTAAATCAACACTGTCTATACTTCCAGTGACAAAACCTTTAAACCCCATCACAGTTCCTGCAGCACCGATCACCTCAAAGGTACATAAACCAATCACACCTGCAGTATTCAACTCCAGCGACATCCCAGTATGGTATAGCAATCGGATGCTGGAAAGTGATTCAGAGACCGACTCACATGAGTGTGAATTTGATTCTGTACAGCTTAACACTTCAGATGAGGAAGACACGTCACCACCTCCGCCACGCAAAGACATTCCTGTTTACGGAGAAGCACAGATAAAGACCACTTGGGTACCTGAGCTGGAAACATCTTCCACAGACCCTATGTCTCATCCTATGCCGGATTCTGATAGGGAGAGTACCATCAATGACCTTCACCACACTATCTTAACCCTCACTGATACATCTCCGGCACTTAACTTAATCGATGAAGTAATGCCCATTATCCACCCTGAACTCATCGAATGGAACCAACCAAATCCCCCATGTCTTGACCTCTTCCAAAACGATGAGGCTATCATTGACCTTTTGGAATTAAGGGATAATCTACCAAGCGGGGATCACAAAGCTGGATTCGCCATTGAACTTAATAGCGCAGCATACTTCGGGGCGGATGCCAAACCCTTCAGCTGCAAAAATATAACATTAAAACATGGATCTTCCAATGAAAACCACACTGTGGCACTGTTTGATCCAACAAAAGTAAAAAGAAAGAGCGTATCCAACGGTGAAAACCTCTCTGAGGCGCCTGAGGATGAAGGGTTTGACATTCTCCCTGCTAATACACAACAGGAACGATCAACGATCCTCATTGAGGAGACCAAAGAATACAATGTGGGGACTCCTGAAAACCCTCATATCATACATCTGGCATCTCTTCTCACTCCAGAGGAACAACCTCAATTTATAGAGTTCTTCCAACAGCGTCAGATCAACTTTGCATGGTCATATGCAGACATGCCTGGGCTTGATCCTGATTTAGTCATGCATCATCTCACAGTAGCAAAAGGAGCCAAACCTATCAAGCAGAAGCTTCGTAAGATGCATCCTCAGATTGCCATGCTAGTCAAAACAGAACTCAAGAAACTCCTGGATGTTGGTTTCATTAGACCAATTGATTATGCAGAATGGATCTCCAACATTGTACCAGTTGGCAAACCAAAAGGGGGCATCCGCATTTGTACAGACTTCAGAGATCTAAATAAGGCATGTCCTAAGGATGACTTCCCTCTACCAAATATCGACATCATAGTAGATTTGACAGCAGGACATGCCATGCTTTCACTCATGGATGGCTTTTCAGGATACAATCAAATAAAGATCGCACCAGAGGACCAACATAAGACAGCCTTCACATGTCCATGGGGCACATACTGCTGGAATGTAATGCCTTTTGGTCTAAAGAATGCAGGAGCGACCTATCAAAGAGCAATGACCACCATCTTCCATGACATGATGCATACTATAATGGAAGATTATGTGGATGATTTACTAGCAAAATCACTTACTAGAGAAGGACATCTTCACATCTTAGATAAAATCTTTGATAGACTGGAACAATACCATGTTCGACTCAACCCAAAGAAATGTGTCTTCGGAGTGACCTCCGGGAAGCTTCTAGGATACATTGTCTCAAGCAAAGGCATTGAGGTCGATCCAGCAAAGGTTAAAGCAATCATGGACATGCCACCACCAAAGAATATCAGTCAGCTAAGAACACTACAAGGACGGCTTCAATCTATCCGCAGATTCATTGCACAATTGGCTGATAAGTGTCACCCATTCACACACCTGCTACACAAGAACATCCGCTTTCAGTGGGATGACAGATGCCAGCAAGCATTTCAGGCGCTTAAAGACTATCTCATGAATCCACCATTGCTGATGCCACCAGATCCAAGTAGACCATTATTGCTCTATATCTCAGCAACAAGTACAGCATTGGGTGTACTACTGGCACAACATAATGCAGAAGGAAAAGAGTGTGCTATTTACTACATCTCTCGCACACTGGTGGGCTATGAACTCAATTACACACCTATTGAGCGAGCTTGCCTAGCAGTAATCTTGGCAGCCACTAAACTGAGGCACTATCTGTTAACACACAAGGTACAACTCATCGCAAAAATTGATCCACTCAAGTATTTACTCAGCAAAGCAGCATTGACAGGTCGTTTGGCCAAATGGGTAATGATTCTAAGTGAATTCGACATTGAGTATGTGGACCGTAAGGCTATCAAAGGGCAAGTTATTGCAGATCAGTTGGCCAATGCACCACTCATAGGCGATCATCCTCTCATTTCCAATTTTCCAGATGAAGAGATATTCATGATCACAGAAGCACAGCCATGGAAACTATATTTTGATGGTTCATACACTAGGCACGGCTCGGGGGCAGGCATTCTGTTTATCACACCTCAAGGTGATAGCATCCCGAAGTCTTACAGGCTCACATTTCCATGCACAAACAACATAGCAGAGTATGAGGCCTTGATCACAGGACTCAGATTAGCCATACAATGGAAATTAAAAGAATTGCAAGTATATGGCGATTCCCAACTAGTCATTCGACAAGCAACAGATGAGTATCAGACCAAGGATGATAAACTCATGCCATATAAGCAAATGGTGGACACTCTAAAGACATCATTTACTACTATCACTTTTGAGCAGATACCAAGAGATCAGAATCGAGCTGCTGACGCCATGGCTACCATCGCATCTCTCTTAGATCTTCCACAGAATTCAACACGCTACGAGTTCTTGGTAGAACAGCTTTGGATTCCCGCTTATGATATCCCCGAATCCGACATGATATGTCACCTTGTCAGTTCTGAATCCCCATGGTACGGTGAGTTCTACACCTATCTCCGCGATCACACCCTTCCTCCCAACCAATCAAATAACCAACGTAAAACCTTCATTCGCCAAACTGCTCGATATACCATTATTGCCGAAACCCTATACCGACGCGTTCTTGATGGTACTCTCCTTCGATGTCTGGAACAAGGTGAGATAACAAAGGCTTTGGAAGAGGTACATGAAGGAATTTGCGGGACTCACTCAAGTGGTCCATCACTAGCCAAGAAGATCATGCGAGCTGGATACTATTGGCCATCTATGGAAAAGGATTCCTACTACTTTGTTAGGAAGTGCAAAAAATGTCAAGTTCATGGCGACCTAATACATGCACCAGCTCAAGAACTGCAACCAATCACAACACCATGGCCTTTTTGTCAATGGGGTCTTGATCTTGTGGGTAAAATCCATCCATCTTCATCCAATGGCCATAAATTCATTATTACCGCCACCGAATATTTCACCAAGTGGATCGAAGTTGTTCCACTTACCCAAGTCACCGGCAAGCAGATCGCCTCATTCATCCTCAATTACATCATCTGTCGGTATGGTGTACCCATCTCCATCATCACAGATAATGGTCTTCCTTTCAAAAATCAGGATGTCCGTGAGCTTTGTGAGAAATTTCATATCCAACACCGCTTTTCCACTCCCTATTACCCACAAGGCAATGGTCAGGCCGAAGCATCCAATAAAAACATATTGAGAATCCTAAAGAAGACAGTCAATGATGCCGGTCGTGATTGGCATGTTCAATTGAATCCAGCATTATGGGCATATCGAACTAGCATTCGAACCCCTACAGGTGCAACTCCTTATTCATTGGTCTATGGTGCTGAAGCTATCTTACCTATTGAGGTCGAGATACCATCCTTACGAGTTTCCTTGCATAATCTCATCGATGATGAAGCCTACAGAGTATCCCGTCTTCAGGACTTAGAGTTACTTGATGAGAAGCGACAAGCTGCATACAATCACCTCAAAGCCTATCAGCAGCGCATGAGTAGAAGCTACAATCACCGAGTTAGATCTCGTACATTTGAGGTAGGTGATCTTGTTCTTCGAGAAAATCCTCGCAACCAACCAAACAGAGAACATCAAGGCAAGTTTGAATCAAACTGGTTGGGCCCATATGTTGTCACTGCTGTATTCGGGTCCGGGGCATATCAGTTGGCTACATCAGACGGAGAACCGCTCGCAGATCCAATTAATAGCATGCACCTCAAACGGTTTTATACCTAAGGTATACAGAGCATCGGGCTCCCCTACATATCAGAAAATATCAAAAACATTCAGAAAATGTCCTAAAGAAAATACAAAACCATTCAAAACAAAAAAAAGTAAAGAAAAATCATGCATCCAAACGGTGAACAACCACTCCGGTGGCACCTTGGGTAAGAACAATGGTGAAAACCTGGCAAACAGGCGCCACTCGTAAAGGCTATGGCTCCATTATCTTTCAGACTTGTGGCGATCACATCTACTTCATACATACATCCATCCATCCATCAACCATGGCTTGTTATTCCTCTGCAATTATGATAGTACTCCATACATCTTGCATCCCGCTTTTTCATAGTCATGTCTAAAACTGGGGGCAATGCCTTTAACCTATTGATGGAAGTGGATTCTACATTGTCTTATGATTCATTAAGTTCTTCATTCAAACAATCATCAAAAATCCAAAAACATTCAAAAATATCTTGCAAAAATACCAAAAACATTCAAAACAATTCAAAATCCAAAAACATCGACAAAACCATTGAAAAATCACACAAAAACATGGCAACACCTTGTACATACTCATCCATGCAGATACCAAAACAAACATTGCGACAAACTACTCACACAATGACCATTTACCAAACAACCACACAATCCACATCAACAATCCAAAACTGTCTTTAAAACAAGGATGCATCCTTCCTTACCAAAACAAAGACAAGATGATGTTTTCTTTGACAAGAAAATTCTGTTAGGCTGTCAAATACTTGGTTGATTTGTGAGTAATTCATTTGTTTATCTGTATCGGGATCTTTTCAACATTGTTTTGTATCATTTGTGCATTATTTCCGATGAAGTTCTGGGGCATGTACTAATGGTGTCTACGTGGGAAGTTCACTAAGCTACGTGATCTTATGCCAAATGCAGTCATAGATCATTACGGCTTGCTGACTACAGCGTATACCTTGACCATATGAGCATGAACCATTACCAAGGATCCATATTCTTTATTCTTTATGTATATACTGTTTGTTTACAGGTACACTGCTCATTCTTTGGTTCCTCCTCATCCAATTTGGATAAAGGTTTTTATTTCTTAGTACGGTATGCACTTGTCTCAGGATATGATCAGCCTAAGATCAAGGAGGATGATCCAAGTCATGCATGAACGGAGATAATCCTTGTCTATCCCGCAAGCAATACTCAGGTCAACTTGATCCATTATATCAAGTTGCTTGTATTAACTTGCTATATCAAAATCCATGTAAGAAATACTCTGGTCATCTTGAATCTTTATGTCAAGTTGCTTGTATTTTCTTACAACATTTTAAAGCTCAATGATGAAAAATAAAGCACCATGGATCGTCATTTCATCTCATCTGTATATATTGCATTTTGTTGCATTCCATCCATCCATACATTCATAAATAGCTGCATATCATTCATACATAGTAATGACAATGGATACTCTATTTTCCTCTTCTTCCATAGGAATGTAATAGGTCCTCCATTTCTTCTATTTAACATTGAACCCCCCCACCCTCCCCATCTCGATAATCAGCATCACATATCCTTCATCGTTTCCCATCAACCCAATCAAGCCACGTTCATCACCATCCATCTCTAATAGGAGGGATTGTGTTTCCCATCCTCATTCATCCACACAATCAAGCAAGTTGCTCTGTCTACACAGATACATCGACTCCCACACGCCTAGACTATCAACAGATACTCTGATCAAGTATCTTCGGGTCTCAACAGGTAATCGATTATGGTAATCCTAGACTACATCAGGCATTTATCATAATGACCTAGTCTCAACGGGGCTGCCATGATTCCCCACAACCATCCATCACACGCACATACTATCAATTGATTAGCCAATCAAACACAATCCAACGGACAATTACATCAATTGTCTACGTCTCAACGAGTATTTTGCTTCATATACCTTGACTTCATCGGGCAATTACATCAATTGTCTAAGTCACATCAGGTCACTTTGATTCACTTACTCAGACTTTATCATGTCCAAGCGACCAACTGACATCAACTGTCACGCTTTGACTTGATCGGGGCAATTAAACCGATTGCACTAGATTGTCCAAACAATTTTGATCAATTGTATAGCATCAATCCAAACCCCACACTACATCTTCTATGTATCTCTTGCATGACCTCAGGGTACTCGTTGGCTTGTTGTTTCTTCATATTCACTCCATTTTCTCCCATTCTTTCATCATTAGTTCTAATTTCTTCTATTCTACCTCCCCTCCGCTTTTCATTCTTTTTCGAGAGATCGCCCGATTTTTCAAAAAAATTCGGCCCATCCCTCGAGGGGGCATACCACCCATTAAATTTACATTTTATGGGGCATTTCTTCACACCTATTTTTCTTTCTTTGAAACGATGCGATAAACTGCACCGTCTCAAAGAGGGGCAAATGTAGTCACATAAATCTGTCCACTTAATTAAATGAATATTTAGTATTTATTTGATTATTTAACCATCAATTAATAATTAATTAAATTAATATTTAATTAATTCATCTTAACCCTCTTCTCCTATTAATTAAATAAATTATTCAATTTATTTGATTTAATTCACTTAACCAAATTCAGACCATTAATTAAATAAATAAATCATATTTATTTAATTAAATATTCTCTCACATTTAAATAAATAAATCATTTATTTAAATCACCTTTATCCTCCACCCACTTGTATTTTCCTACAAAAGCAAGTTGCACATTTAAATAAATAAATCATTTATTTAAATCACCTTTATCCTCCACCCACTTGTATTTTCCTACAAAAGCAAGTTGCACAACTATTTTAAATAAATTATTTATTTAAAATTCTATTTATCCTCACCCACTTGAAACCTTTAATGGTTTCCCTTAAAGTATTCAAACTTGATGGCTTTAAAGTCTTCAAACTTGATGGCTTCCTTCTATAATCTTCTTAAGACTTTAATGGTTTTCCTTAAAGTCTTCAAGCCTTTAATGGTTTCCCTCAAAGTCTTCAAGCATTTTAATGCTTTATCTTCATTTTTCTCATTTAAATAAATTAATATTTATTTGAATATTTATCCAAATGCAAATTACACCATTTAATTGAAATAAATGATTTTATTTTTATTGAAAATACCAAAATTTCTCCCACTTGCATTTTCCTACAAAATCCACTTGTATGCCTAAACCCCTTCTAGATTCTTCTAAACCCTTCCTAATTAGCCTAATCCATCCCCTAAATATTGTCACATTCCTAAGCAAATTGGAGTCACTTCTCAAAGACTCCAAAGTCTTTGAAAAGCAATTAATGCTTTGTGTGTTCAACAAATTAACCCTCAAAGTCTTGGATAACCATTGAAGGCTTTCAACCTTCAACCACTTAATCCCCAAAGTCTCCAATAACCATTAATGGTTAATTCAACCCTCCCACATGGTTAAAACATTTGTTTTGACTCAACCTCTACCCAACCCAAAGGTCTCATCAGGCCATTAATGCTTTGACCATGATTATCTCTTAAACATTTGCACAAAGGTTTATCCTTGGATTAACTCTTAATCCAATGGGTAATCTTAATTTAGACTTGACCCTTACCTTCTAGATAACCATGAGGTCTTCTCAGGCCTTTAATGCCTCCAACCTCTTCTCTCAACCCAATCCTATGTTGACACTTGTCACCATTTTATTGGTGCCAATTGTGCACATGGATCCCCAACTTTCAAACTTGGCCCTTGATTAAACCATTCAATCTTAACCCTTCATTTCCCCATTTCTTCTATAAATAGAACCCTTCTCCTCAAGCAAAAGGAAGCATTTTAGAGTATTGTTGTTATACTGGCATTAGCATAGAGCTTTTTCATAGCATCACTATCTACTCTTGCATAGTATTTGCTTATCATATTCAATTATCTTGAATCTCCATATGGCATCCATGGCTAGTGCTAAAACCTGAGAGCTACACTCATTTGGGACTTGGAGAGGAGAGGAACAAGGGAGATCGCAACTATGAGCATCTTGATTAGCTATTTCATTCTATGTTTATATGCTTTCTATTTCATGCTTAATATCTCTCTTGATATGCCTGTTTAGGATAATCTTTTGTTGCTAACACTAACGTTTGTTTCTTGTGCTCTTGTGTGTGTTGCCATCAAACAGATTTTCTAATCCTTTTTGCAGAGCATCAAAAAGCATTTTCATCCTTGAATATATTTTTAAAACTCATGTCCTTACAATGGGATTTTAATGTACTTTTCATAATTATCATCCATACAGATATGAGACCTTTAATATCCTATAAATAATATTGATGTGTGTATCAATAGTCTCAAAAATAAGAAATGGTATGACACCAGTGATAGCCACTCATATTAGGTACATTTTCTAGATCAAACACAAAATTTTGTTGATAGCATCCAAAACCCTAACCATAAAATTAAGAGCCTCAAGCCATTATTATGGATAACATTCAAAATTTTAAATTTACTTAGTCAAATCATCAACTCAAGAACTAAAAGTTCAAGAAAATATTCAGAAGTTTTAATGGGAAAGGAAAGTTTGTATATGATTATAGGGAATGAATGAAAGGAACAATAAGGTGGACAAGTTTAAATATCAAATACTTAAGAGAATTAAGAAAAGTTGAGCTTAGACAAGATGATATATGCTAAGATGAGGATCTTTAAGACTTTGATGATTTTCAAAAATTTAAATGATTAGAGATCTCCCAATACTAAGAGATTTCAAGAATATTGGGATAACATAGAGGAAAGAATAGAGACAAATACCAAAAAATGGACTATGAAAAATGCAAGAGTTAGGAAATAAGTGTTTTGGTCCATAACAAAATTATTATAAAATATGCATGTGACATATTAGAAATTAAATTCTAGTCTGTAACATGGGTACATCAATAGTAATGTACAACCAACCATCATTTATTCTATCATTATATGGACTAATAGTATTTAAT